>NC_133328.1:640002491-640151514 GCF_042186555.1 Aquarana catesbeiana
TGTGTACAGGGGGGGGTCACATCCTCATCCTCTGTGTACAGGGGGGGGGGGTCACATCCTCATCCTCTGTGTACGGGGGGGGTCACATCCTCATCCTCTGTGTACGGGGGGGGTCACATCCTCATCCTCTGTGTACGGGGGGGGTCACATCCTCATCCTCTGTGTACGGGGGGGGTCACATCCTCATCCTCTGTATACGGGGGGGGTCACATCCTCATCCTCTGTGTACGGGGGGGGTCACATCCTCATCCTCTGTGTACGGGGGGGGTCACATCCTCATCCTCTGTGTACAGGGGGGGTCACATCCTCATCCTCTGTGTACGGGGGGGGTCACATCCTCATCCTCTGTGTACGGGGGGGGTCACATCCTCATCCTCTGTGTACGGGGGGGGGTCACATCCTCATCCTCTGTGTACGGGGGGGTGATATCCTCATCCTCTGTGTACGGGGGGGGGGTCACATCCTCATCCTCTGTGTACAGGGGGGGTCACATCCTCATCCTCTGTGTACGGGGGGGTGATATCCTCATCCTCTGTGTACGGGGGGGGGTCACATCCTCATCCTCTGTGTACAGGGGGGGTCACATCCTCATCCTCTGTGTACGGGGGGGTGATATCCTCATGCACAGTGTTTGGAGAGGAAATGATTAATTCTGGTGCTAGGAAAGGGTTAATGTGTCCTGCTGTGTGTGGGGAGTGAGGGGTTAATGTCGGGTCACATGACCATCCTGTGTCTATGGAGCGGTAATGCCGGGTATTGTCATCCTCTGTGTGTGGACAGAAAAAGGGTTAATATCACATGTCTTCTTATATCTTTGGATAGCAGAGGGTTAACTTGGCCTTCACATGTGTGCCTTCAAGACGGGGTTAATACCAGGTCACATGTTTATACTGTGGGGGAGGGGTTAATTTCGGGAGATGGAGGCGCTCCATGTTGGGACGGGAGATGGCGGCGCTCCATGTTGGGATGGGAGGGGGCGGCGCTCCATGTTGTTGGGACGGGAGATGGCGGCGCTCCATGTTGTTGGGACGGGAGATGGCGGTGCTCTATGCTGGGACGGGAGATGGCGGCGCTCCATGTTGTTGGGACGGGAGATGGCGGCGCTCCATGTTGTTGGGACGGGAGATGGCGGCGCTCCATGTTGGGACGGGAGATGGCGGCGCTCCATGTTGTTGGGACGGGAGATGGCGGTGCTCTATGCTGGGACGGGAGATGGCGGCGCTCCATGTTGTTGGGACGGGAGATGGCGGCGCTCCTTGTTGTTGGGACGGGAGATGGCGGCGCTCCATGTTGGGACGGGAGATGGCGGCGCTCCATGTTGTTGGGACGGGAGATGGCGGCGCTCCATGTTGTTGGGACGGGAGATGGCGGCGCTCCATGTTGGGACGGGAGATGGCGGCGCTCCATGTTGTTGGGACGGGAGATGGCGGCGCTCCATGTTGGGATGGGAGGGGGCGGCGCTCCATGTTGTTGGGACGGGAGATGGCGGCGCTCCATGTTGTTGGGACGGGAGATGGCGGTGCTCTATGCTGGGACGGGAGATGGCGGCGCTCCATGTTGTTGGGACGGGAGATGGCGGCGCTCCATGTTGTTGGGACGGGAGATGGCGGCGCTCCATGTTGGGACGGGAGATGGCGGCGCTCCATGTTGTTGGGACGGGAGATGGCGGTGCTCTATGCTGGGACGGGAGATGGCGGCGCTCCATGTTGTTGGGATGGGAGATGGCGGCGCTCCATGTTGTTGGGACGGGAGATGGCGGCGCTCCATGTTGGGACGGGAGATGGCGGCGCTCCATGTTGTTGGGACGGGAGATGGCGGCGCTCTATGCTGGGACGGGAGATGGCGGCGCTCCATGTTGTTGGGACGGGAGATGGCGGCGCTCCATGTTGGGACGGGAGATGGCGGCGCTCCATGTTGTTGGGACGGGAGATGGCGGCGCTCCATGTTGGGACGGGAGATGGCGGCGCTCCATGTTGTTGGGACGGGAGATGGCGGCGCTCCATGTTGTTGGGACGGGAGATGGCGGCGCTCCATGTTGTTGGGACTGGAGATGACGGCGCTCCATGTTGTTGGGACGGGAGATGGCGGCGCTCCATGTTGTTGGGACGGGAGATGGCGGCGCTCCATGTTGTTGGGACGGGAGATGACGGCGCTCCATGTTGCTGGGACTGGAGATGACGGCGCTCCATGTTGTTGGGACGGGAGATGGGGGCGCTCCATGTTGGGACGGGAGAGGACGGCGCTCCATGTTGGGACGGGAGATGGCGGCGCTCCATGTTGGGACGGGAGATGACGGCGCTCCATGTTGCTGGGACGGGAGATGGCGGCGCTCCATGTTGGGACGGGAGATGGCGGCGCTCCATGTTGTTGGGATGGGAGATGGCGGCGCTCTATGCTGGGACGGGAGATGGCGGCGCTCCATGTTGTTGGGACGGGAGATGGCGGCGCTCCATGTTGTTGGGACGGGAGATGGCGGCGCTCCATGTTGTTGGGACGGGAGATGGGGGCGCTCCATGTTGGGACGGGAGATGGCGGCGCTCCATGTTGGGACGGGAGAGGACGGCGCTCCATGTTGGGACGGGAGATGGCGGCGCTCCATGTTGGGACGGGAGAGGACGGCGCTCCATGTTGGGACGGGAGATGACGGCGCTCCATGTTGCTGGGACGGGAGATGGGGGCGCTCCATGTTGGGACGGGAGATGGCGGCGCTCCATGTTGTTGGGACGGGAGATGGCGGCGCTCTATGCTGGGACGGGAGATGGCGGCGCTCCATGTTGTTGGGACGGAAGATGGCGGCGCTCTATGCTGGGACGGGAGATGGCGGCGCTCCATGTTGGGACGGGAGATGGCGGCGCTCCATGTTGTTGGGACGGGAGATGGCGGCGCTCTATGCTGGGACGGGAGATGGCGGCGCTCCATGTTGTTGGGACGGGAGATGGCGGCGCTCCATGTTGTTGGGACGGGAGATGGCGGCGCTCCATGTTGGGATGGGAGATGGCGGCGCTCCATGTTGGGACGGGAGATGGCGGCGCTCCATGTTGGGACGGGAGAGGACGGCGCTCCATGTTGGGACGGGAGATGGCGGCGCTCCATGTTGGGACGGGAGATGGTGGCGCTCCATGCTAGGATGGGAGATGGCGGTGCTCCATGTTGGGACGGGAGATGGCGGCGCTCCATGTTGGGACGGGAGATGGCGGCGCTCCATGTTGGGACGGGAGATGGCGGCGCTCCATGTTGGGACGGGAGATGGCGGCGCTCCATGTTGGGACGGGAGATGGCGGCGCTCCATGTTGGGACGGGAGATGGCGGCGCTCCATGTTGGGACGGGAGATGGCGGCGCTCCATGTTGGGACGGGAGATGGCGGCGCTCCATGTTGGGACGGGAGATGGCGGCGCTCCATGTTGGGACGGGAGATGGCGGCGCTCCATGTTGGGACGGGAGATGGGGGCGCTCCATGTTGGGACGGGAGATGGTGGCGCTCCATGCTGGGACGGGAGATGGCGGCGCTCCATGCTGGGACGGGAGATGGCGGCGCTCCATGCTGGGACGGGAGATGGCGGCGCTCCATGTTGGGACGGGAGATGGCGGCGCTCCATGTTGGGACGGGAGATGGCGGCGCTCCATGTTGGGACGGGAGATGGCGGCGCTCCATGTTGGGACGGGAGATGGCGGCGCTCCATGTTGGGACGGGAGATGGCGGCGCTCCATGTTGGGACGGGAGATGGCGGCGCTCCATGTTGGGACGGGAGATGGCGGCGCTCCATGTTGGGACGGGAGATGGCGGCGCTCCATGTTGGGACGGGAGATGGCGGCGCTCCATGTTGGGACGGGAGATGGGGGCGCTCCATGTTGGGACGGGAGATGGTGGCGCTCCATGCTGGGACGGGAGATGGCGGCGCTCCATGCTGGGACGGGAGATGGCGGCGCTCCATGCTGGGACGGGAGATGGCGGCGCTCCATGTTGGGACGGGAGATGGCGGCGCTCCATGTTGGGACGGGAGATGGCGGCGCTCCATGTTGGGACGGGAGATGGCGGCGCTCCATGTTGGGACGGGAGATGGCGGCGCTCCATGTTGGGACGGGAGAGGACGGCGCTCCATGTTGGGACGGGAGAGGACGGCGCTCCATGTTGGGACGGGAGATGGCGGCGCTCCATGTTGGGACGGGAGAGGACGGCGCTCCATGTTGGGACGGGAGATGACGGCGCTCCATGTTGCTGGGACGGGAGATGGGGGCGCTCCATGTTGGGACGGGAGATGGCGGCGCTCCATGTTGTTGGGACGGGAGATGGCGGCGCTCTATGCTGGGACGGGAGATGGCGGCGCTCCATGTTGTTGGGACGGAAGATGGCGGCGCTCTATGCTGGGACGGGAGATGGCGGCGCTCCATGTTGGGACGGGAGATGGCGGCGCTCCATGTTGTTGGGACGGGAGATGGCGGCGCTCTATGCTGGGACGGGAGATGGCGGCGCTCCATGTTGTTGGGACGGGAGATGGCGGCGCTCCATGTTGTTGGGACGGGAGATGGCGGCGCTCCATGTTGGGATGGGAGATGGCGGCGCTCCATGTTGGGACGGGAGATGGCGGCGCTCCATGTTGGGACGGGAGAGGACGGCGCTCCATGTTGGGACGGGAGATGGCGGCGCTCCATGTTGGGACGGGAGATGGTGGCGCTCCATGCTAGGATGGGAGATGGCGGTGCTCCATGTTGGGACGGGAGATGGCGGCGCTCCATGTTGGGACGGGAGATGGCGGCGCTCCATGTTGGGACGGGAGATGGCGGCGCTCCATGTTGGGACGGGAGATGGCGGCGCTCCATGTTGGGACGGGAGATGGCGGCGCTCCATGTTGGGACGGGAGATGGCGGCGCTCCATGTTGGGACGGGAGATGGCGGCGCTCCATGTTGGGACGGGAGATGGCGGCGCTCCATGTTGGGACGGGAGATGGCGGCGCTCCATGTTGGGACGGGAGATGGCGGCGCTCCATGTTGGGACGGGAGATGGGGGCGCTCCATGTTGGGACGGGAGATGGTGGCGCTCCATGCTGGGACGGGAGATGGCGGCGCTCCATGCTGGGACGGGAGATGGCGGCGCTCCATGCTGGGACGGGAGATGGCGGCGCTCCATGTTGGGACGGGAGATGGCGGCGCTCCATGTTGGGACGGGAGATGGCGGCGCTCCATGTTGGGACGGGAGATGGCGGCGCTCCATGTTGGGACGGGAGATGGCGGCGCTCCATGTTGGGACGGGAGATGGCGGCGCTCCATGTTGGGACGGGAGATGGCGGCGCTCCATGTTGGGACGGGAGATGGCGGCGCTCCATGTTGGGACGGGAGATGGCGGCGCTCCATGTTGGGACGGGAGATGGCGGCGCTCCATGTTGGGACGGGAGATGGGGGCGCTCCATGTTGGGACGGGAGATGGTGGCGCTCCATGCTGGGACGGGAGATGGCGGCGCTCCATGCTGGGACGGGAGATGGCGGCGCTCCATGCTGGGACGGGAGATGGCGGCGCTCCATGTTGGGACGGGAGATGGCGGCGCTCCATGTTGGGACGGGAGATGGCGGCGCTCCATGTTGGGACGGGAGATGGCGGCGCTCCATGTTGGGACGGGAGATGGCGGCGCTCCATGTTGGGACGGGAGATGGCGGCGCTCCATGTTGGGACGGGAGATGGCGGCGCTCCATGTTGGGACGGGAGATGGCGGCGCTCCATGTTGGGATGGGAGATGGGGGCGCTCCATGTTGGGATGGGAGATGGCGGCGCTCCATGTTGGGACGGGAAATGGCGGCGCTCCATGTTGGGATGGGAGATGGCGGCGCTCCATGTTGGGACGGGAAATGGCGGCGCTCCATTCCTGACACACAGACGTCTATGTTGCTGGAAAACATGATGGTGGTTGGGCTGGTCATGTGATTCACCATGGTTGGATGGAATTGTGTGCAGTGAGTGATATGGCGCCCCCCTCATGTCAAGTATTGGGGGGTCTTCTCAGTACACCCCTTTATATGGACATTGTTCAGGTTCTTGCCCTTTAAGGGGGAACTCTGCTGGTTTCCAGTGAGTCTCATTTTGCTGTCATGTACCTGGATTAGATGTGGATGTTCCTTTCACAGGGACGGGCTCCTTTGCTGTTCCATATTTTGATGATTGTATCTCCTATCCTCATCTATAGACTCTCCCTGTACCGGCAGTGGCCTTTCCTGCTGGATGATTGCTGAAATAAGATAAATGACATGATAAGGCTCCATTAACAGAGGCGGCACACCCGGATAAGGATCCTTATTGTCAGCCAAGGTGATGTAATAAAGATCCTTATCCTGGAGTCAGTGGTGGATTGTGTCTGGTCTGATTGGCTGGTAGAGAAGCGCTGAGAGCCAGAAACGGTAAAGTGCGGCCACTGCGCAGAGGTGCGGGTGGTACTGTGACGCCGCGGTACGTAACGTGGTCTCCTGCGGTAATGTGCTGCCAAGGTGAGACATGCGCCATTTTTTTTCAGCACCACAACACACGATATGTGGGGGAGGTGCCCGCTATCATACTCCTGCGTTGGGGGGGCATTCACAATAAATGAAATGCGCTGTGCACCCCAGTGTTATGCTGCGGATACCAAAGGAGGGGCGCTATTTTGTGATGGCCACTTTGCAGCACCGCGTGCTGAACAGCGGCGTATGTTTCTATATTCACACTGGAGAGTTACGGTGAGGTTACTACAACTTTATCCCTGACCTGTCTGGTGTGCTCCTTGGCCTTCATGATGCTGTTTGTTCACCAAGGTTCTCTAACAAACCTCCGAGGGCTTCACAGAACAGCTGTATTTATAGTGAGAATAAATTACACACAGGTCAACTCTATGTACTATTAAGATGACTTCTGAAGGCAATTGGTTCCACTAGATCTTAGTTGGGGGTATCAGAGTAAAGGGGGCTGAATACAAATGCCCCCCCCCCCCCACACACACACTTTTCTGGTATTTATATGTAAAAAAAATTGAAAACTATTTATCATTTTCCTTCCACTTCACAATTATGTGCCACTTTGTGTTGGTCTATCACATAAAATCCCAATAAAATACATTTATGTTTTTGGTTGTAACATCACAAAATGTGGAAAATTTCAAGGGGTATGAATACTTTTTCAAGGCGCTGTACAGTGCGCCTGGAAAATATTCACAGCGCTTTACTTTTTTCACATTTTGTTATGTTACAGCTTTATTCCAAAATAGATTAAAATTAATTGTTTTCCTCAAAATTCTGCAAACAATCGCCCATCACATAAAATATTGCAACAACCGCCATTTTATTCTCTAGGGTCTCTGCTAAATATATATGTATAATGTTTGGAGGTTCTAAGTAATTTTCCAGTAAAAAATACTGATTTTAACCTGTAAGCAACAAGTGCTAGGAAAGGGTTTTAGTCTTTAAGCTGTTAAAGTGCCCTCCTTTACAGACCGAGGTTCATCCCTTTTGATATAAAAAGAACTAAATACTTTTACTGTTTATAGTAAAAAAATGTAAAATCTGCACTCGGTGGAAATAAGGAAAAATAGAAGCTACTTAGCAAACCGTGATACCAGTTAGTAAATTATAATCCTGCGTCATCCACCAGGGTGACCGCCTGTGTACCTATCTTGCTGGTCGATGGGAGTCCCGCAACTGCTATTTGAGCCTGACCCCTGATTGTGACCTACTGTAGGGAGGGGCAGAGAGGTGTGATGTAGAGAGGAGTGGAAAGGTGGGGTGCGGAGAGGAGCCCTTTAACCCCCCTGCCTGCGGTCTTTGACCTTCTCCTGTATCATGTCTGCAGTCTCTGACCATCTCTTGTATCATGTCTGCAGTCTCTGACCATCTCTTGTATCATGTCTGCAGTCTCTGACCATCTCCTGTATCATGTCTGCAGTCTCTGACCATCTCCTGTATCATGTCTGCAGTCTCTGACCATCTCCTGTATCATGTCTGCAGTCTCTGACCATCTCCTGTATCATGTCTGCAGTCTCTGACCATCTCCTGTACTATGTCTGCAGTCTCTGACCATCTCCTGTATCATGTCTGCAGTCTCTGACCATCTCCTGTAGTATGTCTGCAGTCTCTGACCATCTCTTGTATCATGTCTGCAGTCTCTGACCTTCTCCTGTATCATGTCTGCAGTCTCTGACCATCTCTTGTATCATGTCTGCAGTCTCTGACCTTCTCCTGTATCATGTCTGCAGTCTCTGACCATCTCCTGTATCATGTCTGCAGTCTCTGACCATCTCCTGTATCATGTCTGCAGTCTCTGACCATCTCTTGTATCAGGTCTGCAGTCTCTGACCATCTCCTGTATCATGTCTGCAGTCTCTGACCTTCTCCTGTATCATTTCTGCAGTCTCTGACCATCTCCTGTATCATGTCTGCAGTCTCTGACCATCTCTTGTAACATGTCTGCAGTCTCTGATCATCTCCTGTATCATGTCTGCAGTCTCTGACCATCTCTTGTATCATGTCTGCAGTCTCTGACCATCTCTTGTATCATGTCTGCAGTCTCTGACCATCTCTTGTAACATGTCTGCAGTCTCTGACCATCTCTTGTATCATGTCTGCAGTCTCTGACCATCTCCTGTATCATGTCTGCAGTCTCTGACCATCTCTTGTAACATGTCTGCAGTCTCTGATCATCTCCTGTATCATGTCTGCAGTCTCTGACCATCTCTTGTATCATGTCTGCAGTCTCTGATCATCTCCTGTACTATGTCTGCAGTCTCTGATCATCTTTTGTATCATGTCTGCAGTCTCTGATCATCTCTTGTATCATGTCTGCAGTCTCTGACCATCTCTTTTAGTGTAAGTCTGCATTACTTTAACTAAATATCAAGTGTGGTCCTTCAAGTGATGTCAGGGCACAGCCACATTTGAGGGTTGACCCTCCTTCCAATAGTCACAATGTTGCCTCTGGAAACTGCAGGTGAATTAGTCGAGGTGAATGCTGTCAGCGGCGGCCATGTTGTTCTCGTCTCACTCGTCTCTTGTATGCTGAGGACGTTCGTCCTATAATTAGTCTTCTCTCACACCGATTCTTCCGCCTTCTATTTATAAAGGTCCCAGTTGATCGCTTGTTTCTTTTTTCACGGGAAGGATCGATTGGAATGGGTTTCCTTATCTATAAACCGTCAATATCTGGATCTGAAGTCTTTGGTCTTTTTGGTTGATGGGAAATCTCAGTCCCCCCCCCCCCCGTTCATTGCCTTATATTTCAAAATGAAGGTTTTATGCTGCGTGGTGTGCGCATGCGCTGACATTTCTTGCTATAATACATCACAGTGTTTCTTTTTTAAACTTTATTGACAAAGCAGCTCTGTCATACGATGCATTATGGTGTGCAGACATTCTCAATGCAGAGACTGGAGAAGGAACTATAAACCCCTTCAACACCGGACACCTTCATCCCCTTCCTGCCCAGGACAATTTTCAGCTTTCAGCGTTGTCGTACTTTGAATGACAATTGCGCGGTCATGCTGCACTGTACACAAATGACATTTTTATCACTTTTTTTTAGACAGAGATTTCTTTTGGTGGTTTTTAATCACCACTGGGGTTTCTATTTTTTGCTAAAAAAAAATTTTTGAAAAAAAAATAATTTTGTAAATAAGTAATTTTTCTCCTTCACTGATGAGGCTGCACTGATAATGAGGCGGCACTGATGAGGAGGCACTAATCTGCAGCACTGATGGGCAATAATAAGCGGGACTAATTTGCAGCTCCGATGGCCACTGATAGGTGGCACTGTTGGGCACTGATCGGCGACACTGATGGGCAGCACTGGTGAGCACGTATAGGTGGCACTATTGGGCACTGATAAGTGGCACTGATAGGCGGCACTGATGGACGCATTACCAATCGCCGCACTGTGTGCCCCCCGCGGGCATGCAAGTCTGGAAAGAGTGGGGTGACATTATATGTATGCGTTCGCATTTGTGTGTAAGCATGGAGGGACGGGGCGCTTGAAATTTTTTTAATATTTATATTATCCAAAACTTTTTTTTTACACTGTCCCTTTTAATTTTTATTGTATTAACTTTGTTGCTATCACAAAGGATGAACAACATCCCTTGTGATAGCATGGGTCATGACGGGTCCTTTTTGTGGAGTGATCTGGAGTCTATTAGACCCGAGATCTCTCCTATGGCTTCCAGTGCAGCGGATCAGACACAGATCAATCTGATCGGCTGCTTTCCTGGCCGCTAACGGATAGGCTACGCAAAGAGCCAAAAACTGGAAGTGACGGAATCCTTCTTCCAGTTTCTGGGGTCACAGAGAGGGAGGAACAACATCTCTCTCTCTCTCTCTCTCTCTCTCTCTCTCTCTCTCTCTCTCTCTCTCTCTCGCCCCCCCTCTCTCTCGCGCCCCTCTCTCACACCCCTCTCTCTCTCGCACGCCCCTCTCTCTCGCCCCAACTCTCTCTTTCGCGCCCCTCTCTCTCTCGCCTCTCTCTCGCTCGCCCCAACTCTCTCTCTCTCGCCCCTCTCTCTCTCTCGCCTCTCTCTCGCGCCCCTCTCTCTCTCGCACGCCCCTCTCTCTCTCTCTCGCCCCTCTCTCTCTCTCGCCTCTCTCTCGCGCCCCTCTCTCTCTCGCACGCCCCTCTCTCTCTCTCTCGCCCCAACTCTCTCTCTCTCGCCCCTCTCTCTCTCTCTCGCCCCTCTCTCTCTCTCGCCCCCCTCTCTCTCTCTCGCCCCTCTCTCTCTCGCGCCCCTCTCTCTCTCTCGCCTCTCTCTCTCGCGCCTCCTCTCTCTAGTAGCAACGTCACCGCCGGTCACATCGCTCCTGTGCTCCGTAGTCGGGTGGCAGAACCCCGGAAAGTTGGCGGCGGGAGGGGTGCCCCCCAGCCACTCAAATCTCTTCTGCCTTAAAGGGAAACACCGGCTGAAAATTTTTGGTACCGGGAATAATGCCTGCAGCTGCGAGCATCATCCTGATATAACCACTGCAACCTAAGGATGTCCTTCGGTCGGCAAGTGGTTAAAGGGAAAGTTCACTTTTTCTCTAAAAAATATCGCAGCCACCCCTCCATACCGGTGTTGCCAACATTCTGCAGCATTTCCTACTGACAAAACATGGAAAATTTACTGACGGATCACATTTTATTTTACTGACAACCTGAAAAATGAACTCCCGTTAAAGACGAAAACGATATTTAAACAGTATGAATACAATATGGAAACACTGACAATACCCATAATATGCCATTTGCCTGGTTAACACTTAATTTCTCATGCTGTGTTGACTTTTTAATCAGCCCCTGATATTTACAAATCACATTTTTTTTTTTTTACAAACTGACTGTAAATTTACTGACAATTGGCAACCCTGGTTCATACACCACAATACACAGCCCCAGAGTGAGTATCCATCATTATGCCTGCAATGGGAAGCGCTCATTGATTGCGGCAGGGCTGCTGTTAGACACAACGGGGCCCCATACAGCCAACCCAACAAGGCCCCTCCCCCCCCCAAAAAAAAACACAATTTACTATTATCCAGTTATGAATGAACACAGTGAGTGATGGCTTTTCTGGACCCTCTCCCCATTCTCCGCCTTGAAGGATCCTATTGTGTGTTTGCAGCTGCCAGTGGGAAGGAGAGGAGGGAAGCCAGCAGCACCGCGGGGGTGGGGTGGGGGGGCACACAGGGAAGCCTGGGTAGCAGGGGGAAACAGTGCACAGGAATGGTGATTGGTAGGATGGGGGGCAATTACTGAAACCAATCCCCTGTATGGCTCTCTCTGCAGCAGCTGAAAGCCGGTGAGGGGGGAGAGGAGAAGGGGCCAGCAAGGGGGGCCCAGGCAGATGGGTGAATCAGATGTGGGCAGGAAGGGTAATCGGCACTGCAGGGGGGGGGGGGCAATTACTGGAACCAATCCCTTATATGGCTCTCTGTACAGCAGCTGAAAGCCAGTGGGGGGAGAGGAGAAGAAGCCAGCTTTCAGCTGCTGCAGAGATAGGTGAAGCCTAAAGAGTGGGCATGTTGGAACACATGAAGGCACAGCCTGTTTGTTGCTAGCCACTGATTTGGCATGTGTATGTGGTGAGGGAGCACCTCCAACCCCCATCCCTTGCGCCCGGGGGGCAGCTGCCCCTCACGTCCACCCCTTGTCCCAGCCCCAGTTGCCAGCCTTATGATGGATACTCCCCCCTGGGCTGTGTGTTGTGGTGTATAGACTGCTACATTAGCACATGGCATCCTGGGGTCCGGAGGGGTGACCAGGATATTTTGGGATTAGTTCACCTTTTTATTTTTCCGTGGAAAGATGAACTTGCCCTTTAAGGTGAACACTTCCATACCAACTCACAGTGAACATACTTTAGTCTTTCCCTTTTAATTGCGGCGAGGTGATGCAGAGTAAAGCGTAGTCGGTGACATTTCGGAATATTACGGCAGAGGAGTCAAGAATCTGACGGTAAAGACCTTTTACAGAACAGCCATGTCTTCCAATATTTGACATTTTTTATTCAGTGTCCCTGAAGTATCCGCATGAACAGACTAATACCCTAATACTTACCTGAGCTCCCTCTCGATCCAGCGTTGTGCATGGCAGCCTCGGCTGTCCCGGGTCCTTCTCCCTTCATTAAAGTGGTTGTAAACCTCAGACATGAAATATGAACAAAGCATATCCCTCTGTTGTGTGTGCTTGTCTCAATCCAGAGCACTAAAGGGTTGATTTACTAAAACTGGAGAGTACAAAACCTGGTGCAGCTGTGCATGGTAACCAATCAGCTTCTAACTTCAGCTTGTTGAATTAAGCTTTGACAGTAAAACCTGGAAGCTGATTGGTTCCTATGCAGAGCTGCATCAGATTTTGCACTCTCCAGTTTTGGTAAATCAACCCCTAAGTGTCATTTCTGTCTGCTGCCTCCTTCCTCTGCTATCAGCACGAGTCCCTTCTGACAAGTTTTCCTGACACCAAGAGAAAAAAAAAGGTGACAAGGAGATGGCTCCAGCGCACAGCCTGTGATTGACAGTCTCAGCTCTATTCCTGTGTACTGTGGAAGAAGGGGCGTGTCCCTTCCCTCCGATCAGCTCTCACTGAGCTCTGCAAGGTGTAACCTCAACTCTCCGCCCTCTGCTTTCTGAAAGCTCAGACATGCTGTATAAATTCTGTACTTTGAAAAGCTGTAGAGAAGACTGCAGATTAAACGGTACAACTGATATAGGAGGGTTTGTTTCATCTCTGTGTATCACCAGTCACTTCACTGGGTATATGGAAGGGTCTACAACCACATTAATTGACTCTTGAATGAATTGGGCCGATGGTGCACAGCGCGTGCGCACAGACCATTCCGTGGAGGGGAGGGGGGGTGGTGAAGTTGCCCAACATGCTGTTCCTATAATCAATCATTATTGGTAATCTGATATTTGGACAGTCTTTCCCCGCAATGATCGTCTTGGTTGGCACACGTGCCCGTTCACCGCTCGTCCACCAGAGTCTGAGACCTCAGCTGAGGATATTTGACGCTCTATTAAGTGGGGATGTTTCGTCTGCGTCTATATGCTGTACAAAGTAACGGTATGATCCACTAATGAGGACGTGACGGGCCAACCAGGCATAAAACGCACAATAATAACAGTTCAATGTGTCAGAAATTAACACAAATTGCTGTGATGTCGATCGAATATCGGGTGGGACTAGTTGGTTTGTCAGTGAAGGAACCCTGGCAAGTAAATGAAGACTATTGCATTTGAGTTCATATTTATCACTTGCTGCCAGCAGGTGGCGAGTTTTGTTCAGGTACAGCAAGCTTTATGGGGGCTTTTCTAGGCTCTGTAATGCTAAACATAGATCGAATAGCACGATTTAGGATTACACGTCAGTATGCCGGAGGGTCAAAAGGTGTTTAAAATGAGACAACACAACGGTTTATTAGAACCTATTTTCTCTCTTTCTATTTTCTACTCTCCTTTTTTACTATTTTTAGTACTATTCTACTATTTTTTTTTTTTTTTACTTTTTGCTTTCTGCTATAAAACATCCATTAAAAAAATTTAAAAAATTGAATTTCTTTATAAATTTAGGCCAATATGTATTCTGCTACTTATTTTTGGTAACAAAAATCCCAATAAGTGTATATTGATTGGTTTGCCAACAAGTTATAGCATTTACAAATTGTGGGATGTATACTGGGATTTTTATTTATTTATGTTTATATTAGTAACGGCGGCGATCTGTGACTTACAGCAGGACTGATATTGCGGTGGACAATCGGACACTGGCTGACACTTTGTGGGAACCGGTGACACCAATACAGTGATCGGTGCTGAAAATACGCACTGTCACTGTACTAATGATACTGGCTGGGAACACGTTAAACACTGGGCTTTGCAGGGAAACAAAATCCATCACATGCTCCCTGTCAGGACGGAGCTCTGCATTGTTTACATCGGCAGAGCTCTGTTCTGTGTCTTCTCGCTGATCAGCCAGTGCCAGTGGACCTCCATTGGCCGGCACCCACCGATCGGCTTGTGCGGTGTCCAATCACCTAAGTTATGCGATTGGCAAGCAGTTAAGTGAGTAGGAAGAGAGACAACACTGCTTTGCTGAACACAGCCCATCACAAAAATGTGGTCACAGATGTGTGCAACTCTATGTAATGATGAACATACAACCCCCCCAATCCCTAAACAATTGGGGCACCGTGTAAAATCTACATGAAAACACAAAGCAACGATCCGAAAATCTAATAAACCCGGATTTCATTCACAATAGGAAATGTATCAACTGTAAACTGAAAAAAAAAAATATGAACCAATTTATTAAAAAAAATAAAAATAAGTAATTTTGGAATCGATGGCCGCAGCAACCCATCTCAAAAAAGTTGGGGTGGGGCAACAAAAATCTGGCAGAGTAAGTGGTAATAACAAGGAAGAGGTGGAAGTACATTTTGCAACAAATTAAGTTGATTGGCAACAAGTCAATGACATGATTAGGTATAAAAAGAGCATCTTAGAGAGTCCGAGTGTAGAAGAAGTAAAGTAAAGATTGGCACAGGTGGAAAGACGGGAAGATGGGCAGAGGTTCACCAATCTGTGTAAAGCTACATCTAAAAATTGTCCTACAATTTCAGAATAACGTTCCCCAACGTAAAATTTTAAAGACTTTTTTTAAATATATCGTCACCTACAGTACAGTACATAATATCATCAAAATATTCTGAGAATCTGGAGACATCTGTGTGGAAGGGACAAGGCCGAAATACAATATTGGATGGCGGTGATCTTCTGGCCCTCAGATGGCACTGCATTGAAATGTGACCTGGCATGTCCGCCTCTCTCCTCCTCGCTGACGTCGACTTGCCCCCTCAGCCCCGCCCGCTGCTGCCTCAAGGAGAGGGAGGGAGAGAGAGAGAGAGAGAGAGAGAGAGAGAGAGAGAGAGAGAGAGAGAGAGAGAACTCAGTCAGTAGTACATACATTGTGATGGGAGTATTTAGTGCCCCATCATTGGTGTTCCGGGGGGGGGAATAGTGTCCCATTGGTGTTGCTGGGGGGTAGGGCCCCATTGGTGTTCCCGGGAGGGGGAAGGGGGGGATAGTGCCCCATCATTGGTGTTCCCGCGAGGAATAGTGCCCCATCATTGGTGTTCCTGGTAGGAATAGTGCCCCATCATTGGTGTCAGTGGGAGGAATAGTGCCCCATCATTGGTGTCAGTGGGAGGAATAGTGCCCCATCATTGGCGTTCCTGGGAGGAATAGTGCCCCATCATTGGCGTTCCTGGGAGGAATAGTGCCCCATCATTGGCGTTCCTGGGAGGAATAGTGCCCCATCATTGGCGTTCCTGGCAGGAATAGTGCCCCATCATTGGTGTTCCCGGGAGGAATAGTGCCCCATCATTGGTTTTCCCGGGAGGAATAGTGCCCCATCATTGGTGTTCCCGGGAGGAATAGTGCCCCATAATTTTCATTATTACTTTAAATAAACAAAAAAATTGCATATTACTTTTTTTTTTTTAATGATTTTATCCAATTAATCGAAACAATAATTGGCCAACTAATTGATTATGAAAATAATCGTTGGTTGCAGCTCTAATACAATCACTGGAAGGAGAATCTACAGATCTTTATGTAAAATAATTCATAAAACTATTTGTAAAAATCAGAAATAATGTAAAGGTTGTCGCCCTCCCTGATTGTATTTCCCCTTTAAGTGATCTCAGTTTCCGGCATGGCTTTGCTGCCTTTGTAGCTGACCGGCCCGGTTCCTTCCCTACTGGCTGTCTGTAGAGATTTTGCCTGGTAATAGTCTGTGGATGAGATGCCGCCGGCTCTTCTCTGCCCCCCTCGCTGGCTTCGCTCGTCGCTCTTTCTGGCTGACTGATAACTCTCCTCGGATTGGCTCATTGAACTTTATTGACGTAGATTTGTGCCGATGATTACCGTAGAGCTGGAAATGAGCTGCATCAATGCCTCTTCGATGGTAAAAGACACAAAAAGTGCCGGAGACTCATTACACAGCTCCGCCCCTGTCCTCTCCGCCAGTGGGGGCGCCGGGCTCACCGATCACATACCAGCAGAGGATGGACAGGGGATGGACAGGGGATGGACAGGGGATGGACAGGGGATGGACAGGGGATGGACAGGGGATGGACAGGGGATGGACAGGGGATGGACAGGGGATGGACAGAGGATGGACAGAGGATGGACAGGGGATGGACAGGGGATGGACAGGGGATGGACAGGGGATGGACAGGGGATGGACAGGGGATGGACAGGGGATGGACAGGGGATGGACAGGGGAGAGAGTCGTGGGAACTCGAAGGGCCTCCGTAATGATGGGCTTTGGTTTTGTGCCAATGACGTCAGTTTGAGACGCTTCTGAGATCATTTGTTGACGGGTGCCGCTGGCCTCGTTCTGACCCACAGTTGACCTGGGTTTTTGTGTTCTCATAAACTTGGATGGGAATGCAGACCCCCCTTTATATATACGGTATATACACAGTTGTGCTCATAAGTTTACATACCCTGGCAGAATTTATGATCTCTTGGCCATTTTTCAGAGAATATGAATGATAACACAAAAACTTTTCTCTCGCTCATGGTTAGTGTTTGGCTGAAGCCATTTATTATCAATCAACTCTGTTTACTCTTTTTAAATCATAATGGAAATAGAAACTACCCAAATGACCCTGATCAAAAGTTTACATACCCCAGTTCTTCATACCGTGTATTGTCCCCTTTAACATCAATGACAGCTTGAAGTCTTTTGTGGTATTTGTGGATGAGGCTCTTTATCTTCTCAGATGGTTCCTCTTGGTAAAAAGTCCTCCAGTTCCTGTAAATTCTTGGGCTGTCTTGCATGAACGGCACGTTTTGAGATCTCCCCAGAGTGGCTCAATGATATTGAGCTCAGGAGACTGAGATGGCCACTCCAGAACCTTCACTTTATTCTGCTGTAGCCAATGACAGGTCGACTTGGCCTTGTGTTTTGGATCATTGTCATGTTGGAATGTCCCAGTACGTCCCATGCACAGCTTCCTGGCTGATGAATGCAAATGTTCCTCCAGTATTTTTTGATAACATACTGCATTCATCTTGCCATCAATTTTAACCAAATTTCCTGTGCCTTTGTAGCTCACACATCCCCAAAACATCAGCGATCCACCTCCGTGTTTCACAGTAGGGTTGGTGGACCTTTCATCATAGGCCTTGTTGACTCCTCTCCAAATGTAGTGTTTATGGTTGTGGCCAAAAATCTCAATTTTGGTCTCATCACTTCAATCCCCGGTGTTCTTATGCCGCGTACACACGAGCGGACTTTACGGCAGACTTTGCCCGGCGGACGGGATTTCGTCGGACAATTTGATCGTGTGTGGGCTCCAGCGGACTTTGTTTTCTCAAAAGTTGGACAGACTTAGATTTGAAACATGTTTCAAATCTATCCGACGGACTCGAGTCCGGTCGAAAAATCAGCTCGTCTGTATGCTAGTTCGACGAACAAAAAGCCACGCTAGGGCAGCATTGGCTACTGGCTGCGAACTTCGAGGATAGGGGGGGGGGGTGCCCCTAATGGACAGGCCGCCACTGCTGGAGACTGGCTAGGCCACTCCTGGACCTTAATGTGCTTCTTCTTGAGCCACTCCTTTGTTGCCTTGGCCGTGTGTTTTGGGTCATTGTCATGCTGGAATACCCACCCATGAACCATTCAATGCCCTGGCTGAGGTAAGTAGGTCCTCACCCAAGATTTGATGGTACATGTCACTGTCCATCGTCCCTTTGATGCGGGGTAGTTGTCTTGTCCCTTTAGCAGAAAAGCACCCCCAAAGCATAATGTTTCCACCTCCATGTATGACGGTGGGGATGGTGTTCTTGGGGTCATAGGCAGCATTCCTCCTCCACCAAACACGGTGAGTTGAGTTGATGCCAAAGATCTTGATTTTGGTCTCATCTGACCACAACACTTTCACCCAGTTCTCTTCTGAATCATTCAGATGTTCATTAGCAAACTTCAGACGGGCCGGTACATGTGTTTTCTTGAGCGGGGGGACTGCAGGATCTCAGTCCTTCACGGTGTAGTGTGTTACCGATTGTTTTCTTGGTGACTATGGTCCCAGCTGAGATCATTGACAAGATTCTCCTGTGTAGTTCTGGGCTGATTCCTCACCGTTCTCATGATCATCGAAACTCCACGAGATGAGACCTTCCATGGAGCCCCAGACCGAGGGAGACTGACAGTTATTTTGTGTTTCTTCCATTTGCGAATAATCCCACCAACTGTTGTCACCCTCCCACCAAGGTGCTTGGCGATGGTCTTGCAGCCCATTCCAGCCTTGTGTAGGTCTACAATCTTGTCCCTGACATCCTTGGACAGCTCTCTGGTCTTGGTCATGGTGGAGAGATTGGAATCTGATTGATTACTTCTGTGGACAGGTGTCTTTTATACAGGTAACAAGCTGAGATTAGGAGCACTCCCTTTAAGAGAGTGCTCCTAATCTCAGCTCATTACCTCTTTAGAAGACACCTGGGAGCCAGAAATCTTGCTGATTGATAAGGGATCAAATACTTATTTCACTCATTAAAATGCAAATCAATTTTATAACTTTTTTGAAATGCGTTTTTCTGGTTATTTTTGTTGCTATTCTGTCTCTCACTCTTAAAATAAACCGACCAATAAAATTATAGACTGATCATTTCTTTTTCAGCGGGCAAACGTACAAAATCAGCAGGAGGATTAAACACTTTTTTTCCCCTCACTGTAGGGTTCCCAAAGGTTAAACTGACTTCATTTGCAGACTGAAGTTCATCCATTTTGATCTGTAAATGAACAGAAAGATACAATGTTTCTCTTTTCTCTCTTTCAGCATTGGGCGATGTTGTTGAAAAACATTGCCGGCTGCTTTTTTTTTTTTTTTTGACAGCTGTGAGCGGGGAACTGCTCTGCACTTGTTACATGAATCGTGGAAATGCTGGATTAAGATCGTGTGGGGAGGTTGAACGGAGTCCGCGATCTTTTAACGATTAATCGTGCAGCTCTAGCACATTCTGACGCAATAGTTTGCGCACACCTATGAGGAGAGAGCGGTGTGGCAGAGAGATGAGGTCATCACTGTGTTGCTTCTCCTTTCACTGTCCAGTCACACGAAGACCTGGGCTCAGGGGAAGTAGGTTGAATAACGCTGGCGACCAGACTGAGGACATCTAGCGGCCGTAATGTGGGGGGGGGGGGACCTATGGATTAAAGGTGAATATTGCATCAATAGCTGGTTTATTGTACATTTTTAATTTTTTATGAATTCCCGTCCCTTCCTGCCTGGCAGCGATAAATCGCATACCCCTGGAGAGGCTCGGAATGCGACGGTTTATACAGGCTCTGGAGTGTGCGCTTCGTAGCTTGGAAACAACCGCTCAGATCATTGCAATCCATGGGAGAAAATAACACACGGAAGCCTCGTTTAAAGTGTGTGATTAACGCGGACTTAAAGACTATTAAAAGTTTTATTTTTAATATTAGCGTCACGTTTAATGGTTCTCTGAGCCTAATAACGGCAGTTATGTGGATAATCCCCCTCCTCCTCCTTTCTGCTGATGACAGGAGAGGATTAGCCAGAATAAGGGCAATTATAGAGTGGAGAGAATGATGAAACGGCTGCCTTGTGCTTTCCTCGCGGCGGATATTTCCGGATCGTCGCTGGGAGAACCGGCCGGGCCGCAATTCCTGACGTTGGTTTACATAACGCCAGTGAGTGGGATTTGAGGAGCGACGCATGGCTTGTTCAGTTCAGCAGTGCAGTAAAAAAAAAATCATTCGGAGCGATTGTCACTGGTGAGGCTGTATGGAACTGAGATCTGAGTGGTTGATGGGAGTAGGTGCGGCGTGACTGCCCAGAAGGCAAATTTGCAGGGCATAGCCTCCATTGTAGGGGTGGTGATTACAGGTACAAGGTGGTGTATGGAATCCCCTGGTGCTTTGGTGGTCAGTGGTGAATGCCCCCTTACATTGGTGGTCAGTGAAGAAGTGCTCCCTTACATTGGTGGTCAGTGGTGAAATGCCCCCTTACATTGGTGATCAGTGAGAAGAATGTTCCTTACATTGGTGATCAGTGAGAAGAATGTTCCTTACATTGGTAATCAGTGAGAAGAATGTTCCTTACATTGGTGATCAGTGAGAAGAATGCTCCTTACATTGGTGATCAGTGAGAAGAATGCTCCTTACATTGGTGATCAGTGAGAAGAATGCTCCCTTACATTGGTGATCAGTGGGAAGAATGTTCCTTACATTGGTGGTCAGTGAAGAAGTGCCCCCTTACATTGGTGGTCAGTGGTGAATGCCCCCTTACATTGGTGGTTAGTGGAGAATAGACCCCTTAGTCTGAGAGTCCGACATGGCAAGCTCCCGGCTTATGTTGCCTCGTCTCTGAAAATACTTCGGCAGTGGCAGGTGACAGTGGAGGATATCAAGTCCCTCCCCAGGAAGCTTCTGGAGAAGAGGATTTTGGGCTCTGCTTTCAGTGTTTCACTGGCCTTAAGGGATTGCCCAGGTTCTGTAATGAGGGAGGGGTTGCGTTTAAACAATTTAGAAAGAATCCCCTTGAAGTTTAGGGATCAAGCCTGGCTCGCTTTCCATGGAAGGCTCTATGTCAGAGGGAACTTGAAGCATCACCCTGTGGATGATTGGGATTGTCCTAGAGCGGAGTGTGTTGGTAAAGTGAAGTCTATGGACCACTTTTTGCTGCAGTGTCCCTTTAACATAGAGGTGTATAAAAGGGTGGGGAGGGCTCTAGGTATCCCCTTTTTCTATCGCATGAGTTATGCGGAGTGGGTGTACGGGGCATTCCCGACTCGCTGGGATTTTGATTTGGATACACTGTTTTTAGTTAGTATAGTTGTCCGTTACTTCACATGGAATGCACGGTGCCAGATTACCCTGCGGAAGAAAGTCCTCTCTGTTGAGGTGGTGGTGCACGATATTCTAGGTGAGGTTGGGAAAATTAGGGGTCTTGAGAAGGGCAGGGAGCCTCGGGCGGTCTGGAGATGGGCGTGGAGGAATATCAGACCTGCCTTTGGTGAACTGCCCATCTCTGGGTGAGGAGCTCTTTTCTTTTTCTGTTTCTTTCACTCCCTTAGGTTTTGTTGGTTAGTATCTTCTTTGTGAAGAAGGGCTGCATGCATAATGGGTGCGGGTTTGTTTCTTGACCTCACAGTTTAGATGTCTGGTGTATTGGTGTGAGTTGTAGTGAGATTATCCCCAATAGTGACATGTTCATGATGAGTTTTGTTTTTGCTGTAAAGTCTTTTTTTGTTTGAGAGCAGATTTGCTATATTTATTTTCATTTATGTAAATATGTATATATTTATGTATATTATATATAGTGATTTTATGCTTATTGATTGCAAGACTTTTAATAAAGAAAAATTGGAGAAAGGACCCCTTACATGGGTGGTCAGTGAAGAAAAGGGCCTCTTTAAATTGGTGGTCAGTAGAGAAGGCACCCCACTACACTGGTAGTCAGTAGAGAAGGAACTTGCTACATTGGTGGTCAGTGGAGAAGGACTCCCTTACATTGGTAGTCGGTGGAGGAGGACCCTTTACAGTGGTGGTCAGTGGAGAAGGTCCCCCTTACATTGATGGTCTGTTGAGAAGGTCCCCCTTACATTGATGGTCAGTGGAGGAGGACCCCCTAACATTGGTGGTCAGTGAAGGAGGACCCCCTTACATTAGTAGTCCGTGGAGGACCCTTTACAGTGGTGGTCAGTGGAGAAGGACCCCCTTACATTGGTAGTCGGTGGTTGGAGGACCCCCTTACATTGGTAGTCAGTGGAGGAGGACCCTTTACAGTGGTGGTCAGTAGAGAAGGCCCCCCTTACATTGATGGTCTGTTGAGTAGGTCCCCCTTACATTGATGGTCTGTTGAGAAGGTCCCCCTTACATTGATGGTCAGTGGAGGAGGACCCCCTAACATTAGTGGTCAGTGAAGGAGGACCCCCTTATATTAGTAGTCAGTGGAGGAGGACCCTTTACAGTGGTGGTCAGTGGAGAAGGGCCCCCTCACATTGATGGTCTGTGGAGAAGGTTCCCCTTACATTGATGGTCAGTGGAGGAGGACCCCCTAACATTGGTGGTCAGTGGAGGACTCCCTTACATTGGTCAGTGGAAAAGGGCCCCCTAACATTGGTGGTCAGTGGAGGAGAACTCCCTTACATTGATGGTCAGTGGAGAACCCCTTTACATTGATGGTCAGTGGAGAACCCCCTTACATTGATGGTCAGTGGAGAACCCCCTTACGTTGATGGTCAGTGGAGAACCCACTTACATTGATGGTCAGTGGAGAACCCCCTTACATTGATGGTCAGTGGAGAACCCACTTACATTGATGGTCAGTGGAGAACCCCCTTACATTGATGGTCAGTGGAGAACCCCCTTACATTGATGGTCAGTGGAGAACCCCCTTACATTGATGGTCAGTGGAGAACCCACTTACATTGATGGTCAGTGGAGAACCCCCTTACATTGATGGTCAGTGGAGAACCCCTTTACATTGATGGTCAGTGGAGAACCCCCTTATATTGATGGTCAGTGGAGAACCCACTTACATTGATGGTCAGTGGAGAACCCCCTTACATTGATGGTCAGTGGAGAACCCACTTACATTGATGGTCAGTGGAGAACCCCCTTACATTGATGGTCAGTGGAGAACCCGCTTATATTGATGGTCAGTGGAGAACCCCCTTACATTGATGGTCAGTGGAGAACCTCCTTACATTGATGGTCAGTGGAGAACCCGCTTATATTGATGGTCAGTGGAGAACCCCCTTATATTGATGGTCAGTGGAGAACCCCCTTACATTGATGGTCAGTGGAGAACCCCCTTACATTGATGACCAGTGGGGGCTCAGATCATTGTTGTCAATAGTTGCAGAGCAGTAGCAGAACACAGGACGGGAGAGGCTCCTCTGGCTCTGCGTTGCTATCTGTGACCAGGTGGCGCTGAGACAGAGCCATGCTGGTGGGAGAACATTCCCCCCGACATCCTGCATGCTGGCTGGGTGTCGCTGACCTGGGGCAATGAGTAGAGGACCACAGGCCCATAAATGTCCCAATAAACTACTGATGTAACCTGGAATAGGCCTGGGGCCCATTAGTGGATCCTTTGATGCCCCAAGGGGCCAGTCCAGCCCTGGATGTGTGAACCCCAAAGCTTTGTTGACTTCCATCATCCAATCATGTGCAATCACAAATCCTGTGAGGTTTTTTTTTCAGTTTCCTTGCACCTGATTGGCAATTATTTGCAAAGTGGATATTACTGATCGCCGATCTCAGTGATTCATTGTTTGAAAACAACAAATGTTCAGCAGTCGGTGCCAGCAAATGTACCGCTCACCATACTGTACAGATGAGTAATGTTACTGCGAAGGGGATTTCCCACCAGAGTATGGAAATCCGGATGACTGAGGCCGATCAGGTGATCCAACGAGCCGGGATTTTGGCTGAACAGTGACACTGTGCCGGCAGTATTAGAGCGCCCCCTCTATACACACCTGGGAACTTCTGAAAATCATCTCACCCTAGAATGGGGGCAGGGTGGTGGGTGGGGTAATTGTGGCTCACCATATCACGTGGTGGGTGTTGCCCCAAGTGGGAGGGGCTTAAAGGATAGATCCAGTGTCTACAGAAAAATGCAAATCAATATCAGACTTTTCTGTTTTACAGAGTATTGCACAGAACTGACTCTGGGGGGACTACTATCACTGCTCAGGGGGCTCTGCAGAGTATTGCACAGGACTGACTCTGGGGGGACTACTATCACTGCTCAGGGGGCTCTGCAGAGTATTGCACAGAACTGATTCTGGGGGGACTACTATCACTGTTCAGGGGGCTCTGCAGAGTATTGCACAGAACTGACTCTGGGGGGACTACTATCACTGCTCAGGGGGCTCTGCAGAGTATTGCACAGGACTGACTCTGGGGGGACTACTATCACTGCTCAGGGGGTGATGCAGAGTATTGCACAGAACTGATTCTGGGGGGACTACTATCACTGCTCAGGGGGCTCTGCAGAGTATTGCACAGGACTGACTCTGGGGGGACTACTATCACTGCTCAGGGGGTGATGCAGAGTATTGCACAGAACTGATTCTGGGGGGACTACTATCACTGCTCAGGGGGCTCTGCAGAGTATTGCACAGTACTGACTCTGGGGGGACTACTATCACTGCTCAGGGGGCTCTGCAGAGTATTGCACAGGACTGACTCTGGGGGGACTACTATCACTGCTCAGGGGGCTCTGCAGAGTATTGCACAGGACTGACTCTGAGGGGACTACTATCACTGCTCAGGGGGCTCTGCAGAGTATTGCACAGGACTGACTCTGAGGGGACTACTATCACTGCTCAGGGGGCTCTGCAGAGTATTGCACAGTACTGACTCTGGGGGGACTACTATCACTGCTCAGGGGGCTCTGCAGAGTATTGCACAGGACTGACCCTGAGGGGACTACTATCACTGCTCAGGGGGCTCTGCAGAGTATTGCACAGTACTTACTCTGGGGGGACTACTATCACTGCTCAGGGGGCTCTGCAGAGTATTGCACAGGACTGACTCTGGGGGGACTACTATCACTGCTCAGGGGGCTCTGCAGAGTATTGCACAGTACTGACTCTGGGGGGACTACTATCACTGCTCAGGGGGCTCTGCAGAGTATTGCACAGGACTGACTCTGAGGGGACTACTATCACTGCTCAGGGGGCTCTGCAGAGTATAGCACAGGACTGACTCAGGAGGGGGGGCTTGTATTATTCCTCAGGGGACTGTGCAGATTATTGCACAGGATGGACTCTGTAAGGTCTCATCACTGCTCAGGTGACTCTGCAGAGTATTGCACAGGATGGACTCTGTGGGGCTTGTATCATTCCTTAGGGGACTCTGCAGAGTATTGCCCAGGACTGGCTCTGGGGGCTTGTATCATTCCTCAGGGGACTCTGCAGAGTATTGCACAGGACTGACTCTGGGGGCTTGTATCATTCCTCAAGGAACTCTGCAGAGTATTGCACACATTACTTTCTGTATTGGTTCATATGTTTGATAAATAGGGAACTCTGCAGAGTATTGCACAGATAACGGTGGAGGGTTGATAGCATTATTTATATAAATCTGCAGAGCATTACACAGATAACTACTCATAGGGGTTGATTTACTAAAGGCAAATAGACTGTGCACTTTGCAAAGTGTCAGCGGCGACCGGTCCGTAAGGGGCGAAGGGGCGTCGCCCTTATAATCTCCATGCCGCTGCAAAGCGCAGTGCTCTGCAAGTACAGTTGCTCCAAAGCTTCAGGTTGCAAAGAATACCCAATCACATGCAAGGAAAATGTAAAAAATAGCATGTTTGCTGGCACGTAATTGGACGATGGAAGTCAGCAGAGCTTCAGCTCATTTACTAAGCTCTGGAGCAACTCTTGTCTGTCCAGTCCCCATTGTCAGGTCCCAGGTAGGTTTAGGATGGTTAGTATCTAACGCACACCGCCTCCACTTCAGCCATTGAGTATGACTTCATGTGTACAAACGCTGCAGACCACCCCAGAGAATTACTGGATTCTACTAATGACCCGGCAGTGGGTTAGAAATTTCGGCAGTGCTGGGTCGAATCCAGCAAGTTCCAAGCTATTGGCATCTGTCCCCGGTGTATACAGCAGCAGCTGAGCCATGTGTATGGGGTGTATAGAGATAGACGGATCAGCGTCCGCTCTGCACTGACAGCAGAACTACGCGTTCTTTGCAGATAGTTACCATGGAGACCTGGGACGGTGCCAACCTGTCACTAAATGGAGTAGATTGCGACAGAGGTTCCAGTCCCAGGTGGCAGAGGTGTGCCAGGCCAGTGTCGCACTCTATCCAGGGTCAGTGCGCATGAGGCTTCAACTTTATATAATGTAGTATACAGTATATAAGCAGCGTGTGCGTGTATATAATATGTACAACGATCAACCATAACATTATGACCACCCACAATAAACCATCAAGACATGGACACCACTAGACCTCTGAAGGTATACTGTGGTATCTGGCACCAAGCCGTCAGTAGCAGATCCCTGAAGTCCTGTAAGTTGTGAGGTGGGGCCTTCATGGATCGGACTTGTTTTTCCAGCACATCCCACACATGCTAATTGGATTAAGATCTGGAGAATTTGGAGGCCAAATCAACACCTCAAACTTCTTGAGTCTCTCAAACCATTCTTGAATTCATCAGACCAGGCCATATTCTTCCATTGCTCCGTGGTTCAGTTCTGATGCTCACTTGCCCATTGTAGGCGCTTTTAGCTGTGGACACGGGTCAGCATGGATACCCTTCCCTCTCAACCTCCATCAATGAGCCTTCCCTCCCCACCTCCATCAGTGAGCCTTCCCTCCCCACCTCCATCAATGAGGTTTACCCTCCATCAATGAGCCTTCCCTCCCCACCTCCATCAGTGAGCCTTCCCTCCCCACCTCCATCAATGAGCCTTCCCTCCCCACCTCCATCAATGAGCCTTCCCTCCCCACCTCCATCAATGAGGTTTACCCTCCATCAATGAGCCTTCCCTCCCCACCTCCATCAATGAGCCTTCCCTCCCCACCTCCATCAATGAGCCTTCCCTCCCCACCTCCATCAATGAGCCTTCCCTCCCCACCTCCATCAATGAGCCTTCCCTCCTCACCTCCATCAATGAGCCTTCCCTCCTCACCTCCATCAATGAGCGTTCCCTCCCCACCTCTATCAATGAGCGTTCCCTCCCCACCTCCATCAATGAGCGTTCCCTCCCCACCTCCATCAATGAGCCTTCCCTCCCCACCTCCATCAATGAGTCTTCCCTCCCCACCTCCATCAATGAGTCTTCCCTCCCCACCTCCATCAATGAGCCTTACCCTTCATCAATGAGCCTTCCCTCCCCACCTCCACCAATGAGCCTTCCCTCCCCCCACCTCCATCAATCAGTCTTCCCTCCCCACCTCCATCAATGAGCCTTACCCTTCATCAATGAGCCTTCCCTCCCCACCTCCATCAATGAGCCTTCCCTCCCCACCTCCATCAATGAGCCTTCCCTCCCCACCTCCATCAATGAGCCTTCCC
This sequence comes from Aquarana catesbeiana, assembly GCF_042186555.1. NCBI lineage: Eukaryota > Metazoa > Chordata > Amphibia > Anura > Ranidae > Aquarana > Aquarana catesbeiana. Next base: position 640,030,051 of record NC_133328.1, read on the forward strand.
TCCTCACCTCCATCAATGAGCGTTCCCTCCCCACCTCCATCAATGAGCCTTCCCTCCTCACCTCCATCAATGAGCATTCCCTCCCCACCTCCATCAATGAGCCTTCCCTCCCCACCTCCACCAATGAGCCTTCCCTCCCCACCTCCATCAATGAGCCTTCCCTCCCCACCTCCATCAATGAGCCTTCCCTCCTCAACTCCATCAATGAGCGTTCCCTCCCCACCTCTATCAATGAGCCTTTCCTCCCCACCTCCATCAATGAGCCTTCCCTCCCCACCTCCATCAATGAGCCTTCCCTCCCCCCACCTCCATCAATTAACCTTCCCTCTCCACCTCCATCAATAAGCCCCCCCACCTTCTTCAATGAACCTTCCTTCCCCACCTCCATCAACGACCCCCCCACCTCCATCACTGAGCCTTCCCTCTTCACCTCCATCAATGAACCTTCCCTCCCCACCTCCATCAATGAGCCTTCCCTCCTCACCTCCATCAATGAGCCTTCCCTCCTCACCTCCATCAATGAGCCTTCCCTCCCCCACCTCCATCAATGAGCCTTCCCTCCCCACCTCCATCAATGAGCCTTCCCTCCCCACCTCCATCAATGAGCCTTCCCTCCCCACCTCCATCAATGAGCCTTCCCTCCCCACCATCAATGAGCCTTCCCTCCCCCCACCTCCATCAATTAACCTTCCCTCTCCACCTCAATCAATAAGCCCCCCCCACCTCCATCAATGAACTTTCCCTCCCCACCTCTATCAATGAGCCTTCCCTCCCCATCATCAGTGACCCCCCCCCACCTCCATCAATGACCCCCCTCCCCCCCACCTCCATCAATGAGCCTTCCCTCCCCACCTCCATGATTGAGCCCTTCCTCTCCACCTCCATCAACGACTCTCCCCCCTGCCTCCATCAATAAGCCTTCCCTCCCCACCTCCATCAATAAACCTTGGGCACCCATGACTAGAGTTGCCACATCATCCCTTTAATCCAGGATATGAATTACATGGGTTCTGAGGCTGATTTAATGCAGATAAGGCACCAAGTGAGTTTAATTACCACCTTAATCAGCCTCAGAACCTGTGTAATTAATGTGTGTCCTGGATTAAAGGGATGATGTGGCAACCCTACTCATGATCCTTCTGCCGGTTTTCCTTCCTTGGATCACTTTTGGTCGGTCCTGACTGCTGCAAACCGGGGACATCGCACAAAAGCTGCAGTTTTGGAGTTGCACTGACCCATTTGTCTAGACATTACCATTTGGCCCTTGTCATAGTCACTCAAATCCTTACACTTGCCCATTTAAATACACATCAGCTTCAGGGACAACATTTTTACCTGCTGCCTAATTTATTTCACCCACTTTCAGGTGCCATTGCAAAGAGATAATCAATTCTATTCACTTTACCTGTCAGTGTTCATAATGTTATGGCTGATTGGTGTGTGTGTGTGTGTGTCTTCAACTCTTCTGGGAAGGCCGTCCACAAGGTTTAGGAGGGTGTCTATGGGAATGTTTGACCATTCTTCCAGAAGAGCATTTGTGAGGTCAGGTACTGATGTTGGATGAGAAGGCCTGGCTCACAGTCTCCACTCTAATTCATCCCAAAAGTGTTCTATCAGGTTGAGGTTAGGACTTTGTGCAGGCCAGTCAAGTTCCTCCACCCCAAACTCGCTCATACATGTCTTTATGGACCTTGCTTTGTGCACTGGTGTGCAGTCATGTTGGAACAGGAAGGGGCCATCCCCAAACTGTTCTAACAAAGTTGGGAGCATGAAATTGTCCAAAATGTCTTGGTATGCTGACGCCTTAAGATTTCCCTTCACTGGAACTAAAGGGGCCAAGCCCAACCCCTGAAGAACAACCCCCACACCATAATCCCCCCTCCACCAAATGATTTGGACCAGTGCACAAAGCAAGGTCCATAAAGACATGGATGAGCGAGTTTGAGGTGGAGGAACTTGACTGTCCTGACCTCACCCCCGATAGAACACCTTTGGGATGAATTAGAGTGGAGACTGTGAGCCAGGCCTTTTTGTCCAACATCAGTGCCTGACCTCACAAATGCTCTTCTGGAAGAATGGTCAAACATTCCCATAGACACACTCCTAAACCTTGTGGACGGCCTTCCCAGAAGAGTTGAAGCTGTTATAGCTGCAAAGGGTGGGCCAACTCAATATTGAACCCTACGGACTAATGCTGGATTCACACCTATGCAGTTGTAGTGCTTTTTGCAGATTTGCATTACAGAATGTGTTCCATAGGAAATCATGTTAAATGGATTGTAGTGCAAATCTGCAAAATGCAAAAAGCACTGAAACTGCATAGGTGTGAATCCAGCCCAATGGGGCGTACACACGGTCTGACCTTTCGGCTACAAAAGTCCAAAGGACGCCGACGGACCAAATCCGTTGGACAATCCGATCGTGTGTGGGCTTCCCCGGACTTTCAGCGGACTTTTCCAGTCGCAAATCTGACGGATTTTAGATTTGGAACATGCTTCAAATCTTTACGTCGTAACTCCGCCGGTCCCAGAAATCCGCTCGTCTGTATGCTAGTCCGACGGAAAAAGACCCACGCTAGGGCAGCTATTGGCTACCGGCTGTCAACTTCCTTATTTTAGTCCAGTGTACGTCATCACGAATATTACGAATCCGTCGGACTTTGGTGTGATCGTATGTAGGCAAGTCCGGTCGTTAGAAAGTCTGTCGGACAGGCTGTCGGACTTTTGTAGCTGAAAAGTCCGACCGTGTGTACGCTCCATAAGACTGGGATGCCATTAAAGTTCATAATATATATATAATATATATATATATATATATATATATATATATATATATATATATATATATATATATATATATATATATATATATTAGTATAGAGCAGTGATGGTGAACCTTGGCACCCCAGATGTTTTGGAACTACATTTCCCATGATGCTCAACTACACTGCAGAGTGCACGAGCATCATGGGAAATGTAGTTCCAAAACATCTGGGGTGCCAACGTTCGCCATTACTGGTATAGAGTATATAATGTAAATACTGTATACTGTATGTATACAGTGTGTGTGTGTGTATATATATTTACTGTACAGTGGGGACGGAAAGTATTCAGACCCCCTTAAATTTTTCACTCTTTGTTATATTGCAGCCATTTTCTAAAATCATTTAAGTTCATTTTTTTCCTCATTAATGTACACACAGCACCCCATATTGTACACACAGCACTCCATATTGTACACACAGCACCCCATATTGTACACACAGCACCCCATATTGTACACACAGCACCCCATATTGTACACACAGCACCCCATATTGTACACACAGCACCCCATATTGTACACACAGCACCCCATATTGTACACACAGCACCCCATATTGTACACAGCACCTCATATTGTACACACAGCACCCCATATTGTACACACCGCCCCTCATATTGTACACACCGCCCCTCATATTGTACACACAGCACCCCATATTGTACACACAGCACCCCATATTGTACACACAGCCCCCCATATTGTACACACAGCACCTCATATTGTACACACAGCACCCCATATTGTACACACAGCCCCCCATATTGTACACACAGCACCCCATATTGTACACACAGCACCTCATATTGTACACACAGCACCCCATATTGTACACACAGCCCCCCATATTAACAGAAAAACACAGAATTGTTGTCATTTTTGCAGATTTATTAAAAAGAAAAACTGAAATATCACATGGTCCTTATGGGGCGTACACACGGCTGGACTTTTCAGCTCCAAAATTCCGACAGCCTGTCCGACAGACTTTCGACAGACTTTTGGCGGACTTTTGGCAGACTTTCTAACGACCGGACTTGCCTACATACGATCACACCAAAGTCCGACGGATTTGTACGTGATGACGTACACCGGACTAAAATAAGGAAGTTGATAGCCAGTAGCCAATAGCTGCCCTAGCGTTGGTTTTTGTCCGTCGGACTAACATACAGACAAGCGGATTTCTGGGTCCGGCGGAGTTACGACGCAAAGATTTGAAGCAAGTTCCAAATCTAAAGTCCGTCAGATTTGCATCTGGAAAAGTCCGCTGAAAGTCCAGGGAAGCCCACGCAGATCGGATTGTCAGCGTCCGTCGGACTTTTGTAGCCGAAAAGTTTGACTGTGTGTATGCCCCATAAGTATTCAGACCCTTTGCTCAGTATTTAGTAGAAGCACCCTTTTGATCTAATACAGCCATGAGTCTTTTTGGGAAAGATGCAACAAGTTCTTCACACCTGGATTTGGGGATCCTCTGCCATTCCTCCTTGCAGATCCTCTCCAGTTCTGTCAGGTTGGATGGTAAACGTTGGTGGACGGCCATTTTTAGGTCTCTCCAGAGATGCTTAATTGAGTTTAGGTCAGGGCTCTGGCTGGGCCATTCAAGAACAGTCACGGAGTTGTTGTGAAGCCACTCCTTTGTTATTTTAGCTGTGTGCTTAGGGTCATTGTCTTGTTGGAAGGTAAACCTTCGGCCCAGTCTGAGGTCCTGAGCACTCTGGAGAAAGTTTTCGTCCAGGATATCCCTCTACTTGGCCGCATTCATCTTTCCCTCGATTGCAACCAGTCGTCCTGTCCCTGCATCTGAAAAACACCCCCACAGCATGAAGCTTCCACCACCATGCTTCACATTTGGGACTGTATTGGACAGGTGATGAGCAGTGCCTGGTTTTCTCCACACATACCGTTTAGAATTAAGGCCAAAAAGTTCTATCTTGGTCTCATCAGACCAGAGAATCTTATTTCTCACCATCTTGGAGTCCTTCGGGCTTTTTTCAGCAAACTCCATGCAGACTTTCATGTGTCTTGCACTGAGGAGAGGCTTCCGTCGGGCCACTCTGCCATAAAGCCCCGACTGGTGGAGGGCTGCAGTGATGGTTGACTTTCTACAACTTTCTCCCATCTCCCAACTGCATCTCTGGAGCTCAGCCACAGTGATCTTTGGGTTCTTCTTTACCTCTCTCACCAAGGCTCTTCTCCCCCGTTAGCTCAGTTTGGCCGGACGGCCAGCTCTAGGAAGGGTTCTGGTCATCCCAAACGTCTTCCATTTAAGGATTATGGAGGCCACTGTGCTCTTAGGAACCTTAAGTGAAGCAGAAATGTTTTTGGACAGATCTGTGCCTTGCCACAATTCTGTCTCTGAGCTCTTTAGGCAGTTCTTTTGACCTCATGATTCTCATTTGCTCTGACATGCACTGTGAGCTGTAAGGTCTTATATAGACAGGTGTGTGGCTTTCCTAATCAAGTCCAATCAGTATAATCAAACACAGCTGGACTCAAATGAAGGTGTAGAACCATCTCAAGGATGATCAGAAGAAATGGACAGCACCTGAGTTATATATATGAGTGTCACAGCAAAGGGTCTGAATACTTAGGACCATGTGATATTTCAGTTTTTCTTTTTTAATAAATCTGCAAAAATGTCAACAATTCTGTGTTTTTCTGTTAATATGGGGTGCTGTGTGTACATTAATGAGGAAAAAAAATGAACTTAAATGATTTTAGCAAATGGCTGCAATATAACAAAGAGTCTGAATACTTTCCGTCCCCACTGTATATATAAAGCAATAAGGGGCTCGTCTATTTTTTTGCTGTGTCACATTTCTGCTGTTTTGCAGATAGAAGTGTGTAGGAAGCGAGCTGTGGAAGTGAAATGTTGTCCTTACGTAATTGTAGATCTCATTAATTTTTCCCCTCCGGGCAGCGGGAGCAGAGTGGAGTTCTCTTTGTGACGTTAGTAGCAATTATCGGCTCTCCACATTCCTGTGAGCAGATGGGACATATATGTGCTTAGTGGGACATCCAGTTCTATGGCGATGACATGTAGATTACAGGCTGCCATTCTGTGGATCTTATACTTCTGTGATTCATCCTGCATGAAATCCATAATCTCTTCAGGTGGATGACTTTGGGCCGCCATCATGTTTATGTCATGGGTGGCCTGGTGTCCTCTGAGGTTTCACGCATGCACCTGGCCTGGCTAGAGAGATAATGTCGGTCTCTCTGTTTGCTCAGTGCTTACACCTGGAAGGGTGTGTTATTTCCTATTCCAAGGTCCTAGTGTATGTTCCAGAGCAACAGGCGTACAAGAGGACATCAATACTGACCTGGCTCTGGGCAGTTCACCTGCTGAAATCCTTCAAAATGAACTCTGATGAAAGGGATGGATGAATACACACATCCTCCATCCCAGAACTGCTCAATATATCATTACCTCATACTGTAGCTCTTTAGATGTTAATGCTGGGTGCAGGTGAAATTAACCTTAGCCCTTTATTTTTTTACTTTTATCATCTCAAAATAGTAAGGATTGGCAGTTTAAAGTTTCACAGCCGCAATGGTTGGGAGTTCATAGTCTTGAAGCCATGAAGGATGGCAGTTCATAGTCTTGAAGCCATGGAGGATGGCAGTTCATAGTGTCAGAGCCATGGAGGATGGCAGTTCACAGTGTCAGAGCCATGGAGGATGGCAGTTCATAGTCTTAGAGCCATGGTGGATGGCACTTCATAGTCTCTGGGCCATGGAGAATGGCAGTTCACAGTCTCAGAGCCATGGAGGATGGCAGTTCATAGTCTCTGGGCCATGGAGGATGACAGTTCATAGCCTCAGAGTCATGGAGGATGGCAGTTCATAGTCTTAGAGCCATGGTGGATGGCAGTTCATAGTCTCTGGGCCATGGAGAATGGCAGTTCACAGTCTCAGAGCCATGGAGGATGGCAGTTCATGGTCTTAGAGCCATGGAGGATGCCAGTTCATAGTGTCAGAGCCACAGAGGATGACAGTTCATAGTCTCGGAGCCATGGTGGATGGCAGTTCATAGTCTTATAGCCATGGAGGATGGCAGTTCATAGTCTCAGAGCCATGGAGGATGGCAGTTCATAATCTTGGAGCCATGGAGGATGGCAGTTCATAGTCTCAGAGCCATGGAGGATGGCAGTTCATAATCTTGGAGCCATGGAGGATGGCAGTTCATAGTCTCTGGGCCATCTAGGATGACAGTTCAAAGCCTCAGGTCCGTGGAGGATGGCAGTTCATAGTTGTGGAGCCATGGAGGATGACAGTTCATAGTCTCAGAGCCATAAAGGATGGCAGTTCATAGTTGTGGAGCCATGGAGGATGACAGTTCATAGTCTCAGAGCCATAAAGGATGGCAGTTCATAGTCTCAGAGCCATAAAGGATGGCATTTCATAGTCTCAGAGCCATAAAGGATGGCAGTTTATAGTCTCAGAGCCATAAAGGATGGCAGTTCATTGTCTCGAAGCCATGGAGGATGGCAGTTCATTGTCTCGAAGCCATGGAGGATGGCAGTTCATAGTCTCAGAGCCATAAAGGATGGCAGTTCATAGTCTCTGAGCCATGGAGGATGGCAGGTCATAGTCTCAGAGCAATGGTGCATGGCAGTTCATAGTCTCGGGGCCATGGAGGATGGCAGTTCATAGTCTCTGAGCCATGGAGGATGGCAGGTCATAGTCTCAGAGTCATGGAGGATGGCAGTTCATAGTCTCGGGGCCATGGTGGATGGCAGTTCATAGTGTCAGAGCCATGGAAGATGGCAGTTCATAGTCTCTGAGCCATGGAGGATGGCAGGTCATAGTCTCAGAGTCATGGAGGATGGCAGTTCATAGTCTCGGGGCCATGGTGGATGGCAGTTCATAGTGTCAGAGCCATGGAAGATGGCAGTTCATAGTCTCGGAGCCCTGGTGGCAAGGCAGATATTTGCAGCTCCCAATCCCAGAGCCAGTAGCATTGTAGGGACCTGACAGACCACAGTAAGAAGTGAGGGGGGATTTATGCATATTGCAGCTACTTTGCCATTATCCGGGAAGAACATGTGTGATTAATTGGAGAGGGTTGTGGGAAGCCAGCTGTCTCTGAGGGCTGATTAATGATATCCTTGTATGGTGGATATTCCGTTTGAAATGTACAGTTATGTGCTCCCCCAGCACCCTGGGATTGACTCATATCTGTCTTCAAACACAAAAGGCTGATCCCTAAATCCTGTCCCTGCAGACTGTAAATTAGCCGTATCTGGTCTCTCCCAGCTGCCAGTCATTGGGTTTTTAATATGCATTGGCAGCATTATCTCCGTGCTGTGCCATGGCACCATTCCGAGCCTGGCGATCTGCTGGGCAGTGGTGGTGGTGGGTACACTGAGATTGGTAACTGGGTGCACATACTCGGCGTGCACAGCCTGCCTACAACATGAATAATTTGCTGCACAGCGGACACGTCGTGTTATCTTGTTCCATTTTCCTTTTACAACAACCCCCCTGGAAGATCAGGGTCTGCTCATTACGCTGCGTGATTTATTATTGTTCCTTATGACGATTTTCTCATTGAAATCCTCAATTTACAGACATAAATATCACTTCGGTGAGCAATCATCGCTCTTTAGGAGGAAATGGCTCAATAAGTGACGGAAGGCGTTTATTTCCTGCGATTTATATTTGAATTCTTATGTCTTATTTTATCTCCATCACAAATCTTTCTGTTTTGTTTTGCTCTTTAATCACTTGACCCCCCTGGAAGATTTTTACCCCCTTCATGACCAGGGCATTTTTTGCGATACGGCACTGCACTACTGTAACTGGCAATTGCGCGGTCATGCAACGCCGTACCCAAATGAAATGTATATAATTTTTTTCATACAAATAGAGTTTTCTTTTGGTGGTATTTGATCACCACTGGTGTTTTTTTTAGTTTATTTTTTGTTTATAAACAAAAAAAGATGGAACATTTTTGAAAATAAACAATATTTTTCAATTTCAATAGATTTTTATTGAAAATTTTAAGTACAAAGGACTGTTTGTAATTTTATAAACAATAGTTTTATTATCGGTTATAAAATAGATAAAAATAAATAAATAAAAATCTAATTTCTTCATGAATTTTGGCCAAAATGTTTTCTGCTACATGTCTTTATATATATATATATATATATATAAAAAATTAAATAAAATCTCAATTCGTGTATATTATTTGATTTGCGTGAAAGTTATAGCGCCTGATTTAGATACCGGAGTTCTGCTTTTTTTTTTTTTTTTTTTTATACTTGTAATGGCGGTGATCAGCGACTTAGGCTTGATTCACACCTATGCAGGTTGCAGTTTGCATCTTCTGGGTGCATTTTGTGTTTCTCAATACACATCTTTAACCGCTTGCTTACCGGGCACTTAAACGCCCCTTCCTGCCCAGACCAATTTTTAGCTTTCAGCGCTCTCACACTTTGAACGACAATTGCGCCGTCATGCTACACTGTACTCAAATAATATTTTTACAATTTTTTTCACACAAATAGAGCTTTCTTTTGATGGTGTTTAATCACCACTGGGGTTTTTATTTTTTGCTAAACAAACAAAAAAAGACAGAAATTTTTGAAAAAAAAAACATGTTTCATAGTTTGTTATAAAATTTTGCAAACGGGTAATTTTTCTTCATCATTGATATTCGCTGATGGGGCTGCATTGATGGGCACTGATAGGCTGCACTGATGGGCTGCACTGATAGGCACAGATAAGGCGACACTGATGGGTACTGATAAAACGGAACTGATGGGTGGCACTGATGAGTGGCACTGATCGACACTGATAGATGTCACTGGTAGGTGGCACTGATAGACTCTGGTAGGTGGCACTGATGGGTTATTGATAGGCAGCACTGGTGATGAGGCACTGATTGGTGACATTTATAGGTGACATAGGTGACATTTATTGGTGACACTGTGGGCACTGATAGGTGACACTGTGGGCACTGGTTGGTGGCGCTGGTGGGCACTGATAGGCGGCACAGATGTCTCTGCAGAGGCTCTCCACGATCGGGACTGATGTCCCTCTCACAGCCGCCGGTGATCGGCTTTTTTTTTTTTTCTGCAGTGGTTTACTACATGCGTGTTAATGTGTGGTATTTCGTACCTTAACCACCTAAGGACTGAGCCTCTTTTTGAGACTTGTTGTTTACAAGTTAAAATCAGGTTTATTTGCTAGAAAGCTACTTAGAACCCCCAAACATTATATATTTTTTTCAGACACCCTAGAGAATAAAATGGTGGTCATTGCAAAACTTTATGTCAAACTGTATTTGCGCAATTTTTTTTGAAAAAAGTATACATTTTTGAGTTAAAAAATAAGACCACAGTAAAGTTAGCCCAATTTTTTTTCTATGTTCTGAAAGATAATGTTACGCCGAGTAAATTGATACCCAACATGTCACACTTCAAAATTGCGCCCGCTCGTGGAATGGCGACAAACGTTGGCACTTAAAAAATCTCCATTGGCGATGTTTAAAAATTTCTACAGGTTACCAGTTTCGAGTTATAGAGGAGGGCGAGTGCTAGAATTATTGCTCTCACTCTAACGATTGCGGCAAAACCTCCCCTGTGGGGTTTGAACACTGTTTTCATGTGAGGGAGCGACTTACGTATGCGTTCGCTTCTGCACACAAGCTCGGCGGGACGGGACGCTTAGAATTTTTTATTTTTTCTTATTTATTTTACCTTTTATTTTTACACACAAAAAAATGTAAACATCTCTTGTAATAGAAAAAAAGCATGACAGGACCTCCTAAATGTGAGATCCGGGGGTCAAAAAGACCTCAGATCTCCTATTTACACTAAAATGCAATAAAAAAAAAAAAATGTCATAAAAAAAAAAAAAAAATCCCCATTAAGAGCATTGGGTGGAAGTGACGTTTGACGTCGCTTCCGCTCTCCAATGCTATGGAGCCAAGCGGGGGCCATCTTTCCCTCACTCGGCATCCAGGCAGCGAGGGGGCCGGACGCAATCGTCTCCTCTGCTACGAACTGCACCCAATAAAAGCGATCTCGCGACGAATCTGCCGCAGAGACCACTTTCTTCTTAAAGAGAACCGCACGCCGTTCCTGAAAATAATGGGGTTATGATAGCTAGCTGCTGCCATAACCCCGGTATTTCATGTCAAAGTACCGACGTACAGGTATGTTAATTTGCGTGAAGTGGTTATTATGCGTTGCACTAAAGAAGATCTAAACTCTGGAGGTTGTACCCAAAAATAGTCTGAAAAAGGGCAAATGACTAGTCTCCACTGTTGCCTGTGGTTTCCCTGCAGCTTATCTTTTCTCCATTATGGACTTACCATGCTTTGTTCTACACGGTGTCCCTGTATGGAGATGGATATCTTGGTAAAAGAGCAGGGTTTTACTACCTCAACCCGTCCCTCCCAGTAACTGGCGGGGTAATGATTGAGGTGGAGGAAGTACAAGAACTACAGAATGGATAAATCAGAAGAAGGGAGATTCTTGCATTGCAGGTCCTCATGTACAGCTTCCTCTCCAGCAAGGAGAACAGTGAGCAGCACGGTAGTGACATCACCAAATCTCACACTCATATACAGCTATGACCATTTCTACATTTTCCCTATAAACCAGGGGTTTCCAAACTTTATAAACAAAGGGTCAGTTTACTGTCCTTCAGACTTTAGGAGAACCGGATTGTGGTTTTGGGGAGTAGAAAAGGTCCCGACGTCAGTAGGAAAAAAATAATGCCCCATCATTTGTTTCAGTGGTAGTAGTTGTGGTCCATCATTGGCGTCAGTGGGATGAATTGTGCCCCATTGTTGGTGTCATTGAGAGGAATTTTGCTTCATCAATGGTGTCATTGGGAGGAATTTTGCCTCCTTGTTGGAGTCATTGGGTGGAATTGTGCCCCTTCTTTAGTGTCAGTGGAGGGAATTATGCCCTATTGTTGGTATCAATGGATGAAATAGTGCCATGAGGGCCGGATAAAAGCAAGCAAAGGGCTGCATGGCCCCCAGGCCGCAGTTTGGAGACCTTTGCTATAAATTAGCTACCTTCACTTTTTGAGTTTACCTTCACTTTAAGGCAGTCCATTCACTTTGAATGGGCTGAATACACAGAGCAGCAGACAAAATCTGGACCCATAGCAGCTTTTTAAATGCTCACTATGTGTTGTGGTGTACTGCTTCACAGGTCTGTTGTACTTATTATGTATTGGGGTTCCATTCTATATACTGTATATATGGCACCCCAATCCACTGGGTGCCATATATACAGTATACCATATGTTTTTGACTTGCTGGGGGCCGAGCGCTGGGCCCATTTTTGGTTCTTGTAGTAATCAGCGATGGCATGTCTGTAATTCCAGGGAGTGGGAATCTCTGGAGCTGTGTGAGTAATAGCATACAGAATGACTGCAATAAATATTGCACACAGGAGTCTATGGAATTCTTGGACAATGCAAAGGTGCTTTTGTATGGCACAGGACTCCATTCTTTAAGCCGAATGACGGCACAGGACTCCGTTCACTGAGTCAAATGTCGGCACAGGACCCCATTCATTGAGTCGAATGGTGGCACAGGACTCTATTCCTTGAGACGAATGTCACAACAGGACTTTCTCCATTGAGTCGAATGGCAGCACAAGACTCAGTTCGTTAAGCCGAATGTTGGCACAGGAGTTTGTTCTTTGAGCCAAATGGCAGCACAGGACTCCGTTGGTTGAGCCGAATGTCGGCATAGGACTTTGTTCATTGAGCTGAATGTCTACACCGGCCTTTTGCAGCCTTTAATTTGGGCAGAACCCTTGAAATACTTTTCAGGTTTTGAGGTACCCCTGCTAAAAATTATTACACCTACAGCTTATGGTACATTAGCATGACCAGCAAGTTGTAAATAAAAGAATGTGGCCTACCCACGATGTTTAACCTCAAGGGCAGATAATTTTTTACCACCCCCTGCTCTATACAATAGCCTAATAATCTTGAAATAAAATAAATTGTGGTGACCCCTTTCAATAGTTAGTGGTTTGTAGAAGATCAATTTGCCATTGGTCAATGCTGATGGAACAGCTGACAACCTCAGGAAAAGCCTTAGGGTTCCAAAAAAGCCCTAGGAACCTTAGGAGAAACCCTAGGGTCCTACAGAACCTCTATTAACCTTAAGAAAAACCCTAGGGTCCCACAAAACCTCTATTGAACTCTAGAGAAACCCTAGTGTCCCACAGAGCCTCTATCAACCTCTTGGGGAATCCTAGGGTCCCACAGAACCTCTATTGAACTCTAGAGAAACCCTAGTGTCCCACAGAGCCTCTATCAACCTCTTGGGGAATCCCAGGGTCCCACAGAACCTCTATCAACTTCAGGAGGAACTCTAGGATCCCACGGAACCTCTATCTGCCTTAGGAAGAACTCTTGGGTCCCATGGAACCTCTATTAACTGCAGGAGGAACCCTAGGGTCCCACAGAAATTCTATTAACCTCTAGAGGAACTTTAGGGTCTCATAGAACCTCTATCAACCTCAGGAGGAACCCTCCGGTCCTATGGAACCTCTAGCAACCTCAGGAGGAACCCTAGGGTTCCATGGAAACTGTTTGAGAAAGACTGGTCTACATGTTGATCTCAATAGCATCATATAAATGGTATTGTCTTGACAGTAGCAGTGACCCCTGCCCCCAAGACTGAAATGCAGGAACGTCCTCTGGGAACAATCTGTCCCTTAATCAGCGAATGTCAGCAGGAACCAGGGAAGGACAGACTGCAGACAGATGGTGTTAACCAGTCATTCCATTGTAAACCAATAATTCAATTATTAATTAAAGGCCTTTAGAGAAAGATATTGTATTCTGGAAACTATATGGAAATATTGCCTGTAATGATAAAATTCTGAATATTTCTTTTTTTTATTCCCCAACTTTATTTATATTTTTCTCCACATTTACATGAAGGGAAACCTGTTCAACAGAAAGACTGCAAAATGTAATCAGGTTATATTTTAGCTTTAGGACTGTACTAATGAAGGCGCACTGCATCAATAATTGTCTTTTATATCTGTCTGGAGTTTTATATTGTAGGATCTAAAATAGTCACTAGAACCAATGTACGTAGACACTGATTGGCTCCCCGCTGCTGTAAGGGTAAGAGTATAATTACTTATTCACTGTGCTGTCCTCATTGCCGAGGTTGTAGAGTAACTCAGAAATTTGTAACCGCTACCTGTATTTTATAGCACTTTATACCAGCGTTTTTCCTGGTTTATATACTTATCTGGCGCCTCTGATGTTTTGCAGGTAGCCTATAAGGGTTCTTAGAGTGTCAGAGGAGTATTTCGATGACTAATTATCCAGAATACTGATAGAGGTGTCCACACATCAATCCAGAGCTCAATATTCCGATCGTTCCTGTGAAAAATCTATTTGTGTGTATGTTTACTTAGACACCTTCGATTTATTGTTATAGCATACATTATTATACAGGATTATATCTAGCACCAACGGTTTGTTCAGCGTTTTACAATATAAAGGGAGACACTACAATTACAATGCAATTCAATGCAAGAGGGTTAGCAGGGCCATGCTTGTGAGAGCTTACAATCCAAAGGGTAAAGCCGAGTGATACCTGTCACGGGCAGCCAGGTTTCCCCTTGGCATCCAACTCCCTCCTCCTTTTTTTACTCCAAAAGCATTTTACTAAAATAAATTTGATACAAATCAAAAAAATCAGATTTAAGTAAAAAAAAAAAAAAACAATCAGATTATTTTTGATTTTTTTTTTTCAAAAATATCAATTTTTATCCACCCTGGTTTCATACCATGTGATATAATAGATTTTCCCTAATTTTCCTGATTCAATCTGTACAGCGTTCAAAAGTAAATTAACTGGAGGAACAACATCATGGAAAAATGGTTGTAACTTTGTACTTTGAATTAAATTGTCTCCCAGGTTAAAAAGAAATTTAGATTGAATCTTAAAAATAAGCAGCAGAAATGATGAGGGTGTGGCCAACATAGCTCCTCCTTCGAGGGACAACCAAGCAGTTTAATGCAATTCTTTTTTTGACAGATGGGGAGATGAAAAAAATGTAAAAACATTTATCAAACCCTTCAGACGCCAGTCAATCCCATTAGAGTGTCGCTCCCATTAGAGTGTCGCTCCCATTAGAGTGTCGCTCCCATTAGAGTGTCGCTCCCATTAGAGTGTCGCTCCCATTAGAGTGTCGCTCCTATTAGAGTGCCCCTCCTATTAGAGTGTCCCTCCTATTAGAGTTTCGCTCCCATTAGGAATGGAAGACACCTAATACAAGCGTTTATTATTGTCTGACAATTGGAGAACGCTGCACGCTACGTCTGAATAAAGTCACACTAATGAGCGGTGGCTCCAGCAGACACTTGTCAGTCCCCAGCCATTAATTATCATCCATAAGTGACTCTCTCCCGAGACGTCGGACCGACGCTAAACGTCCAATGTGAACGTGGTGAACTCCCAGCCTTATAATGACACCCCTGATCTCCGTAGTGGATCCTCGCCATCACTCAGAGCGCTCATGAATTTTTTAGCAGAGGTGATTCGGGAGAATGAAATGGAAGGCTGGCAGTGAACCTTCACCGCAAATCTTATTTCACAAATTGTGAACTAATAAAAGAGCAAAATCTCATAAATCTGGGAGCAATAAAATGTCTCCAATATCCGGATTGTTTGACTTCTGTCTGACAGCGCCTGGTGAAGGAGACTCTGGAAGCGAAGAGCGTTTTTATGTACATCGGTAGAGTAGCGTTTTGTCCGAATAGGCAATCTAGGTCATATGAGAGAAGAATATTGACCGACCCGCCACACTTCGTGTTGAAGTACATAGAAAGACTAAACCTTTTTTTTTTTTTTCATTTTGGATGGAGAGGATAGATAAAACCTTGTCGCTCTTTTGTCATCTATGTGTCATTGAAGACATTTCCTGATAATTCTTATCCTGTAAACACAACAGGAAGTAAAATGAAATCTCTCAGAAATAAGGGTTATCCCCTCTAATGCCGCGTACATACGACCGGACTTTCCGGCAGAAAAGGTCTGACGGAATCATTACATCAGACATTCCGATCGTGTGTGGGCTTCATCGGACTTTTGCTTTTCAAAAATTCTGACGGACCTAGAAATAGAACAAGTTTCAAATCTTTCCGACGGAATCAGTTGCTATGGGGAAAACCGTTCGTCAGTATGCTGTTCCGACGGACCAAAAACGACGCAAGGGCAGCTATTGGCTACTGGCTATTGAACTTCTTTTTTCTAGTCCCATCGTACGTCATCGCGTTCTAAACGATCGGACTTTGGTGTGATCGTGTGTAGGCAAGTCCGTTTCAGCGGAACTCCATTGGAACTTCGTCGGAAAGACCGTCAGAGTCTATTCTGACGGAAAGTCCGGTCGTGTTTACGCGGCATTAGACAGATATCGTTGGATCTCATGTGCAGGGGTCTGTATCCCGAGTGTGAGACACAGTCCGGTAGAAAACAGGAACGTACCGGAGGGTACCTGTAGATACAGGCGTGGTAGAGGTAAACTGGGCATACAGGGAGTGACTGGACAATATAGGGTCACTGGGTGCCATGGGATGCTCGGGGTACACTGGAGTCACAGGGTAACACAGGGTGCTCTGGAGTCACAGAGGTCCTGGGGTGACACAGGATGCACTGGAGTCACAGGGGTTGTGGGGCGACACAGGATGCTCTGTAGTCACAGGGGTCATTGGGTGACAAGAAATGCTGTTGCTTCAGGGGGTGATGTAAGATGCTGTGGAGTCACAGAGGTCATGGGGTGACACAGCATGCTCTGGAGTCACAGGGCTTGTAGGGTGACACAGGATGCTCTGGAGTCACAGGGGGTTGTAGGGTGACACAGGATGCTCTGTAGTAACAGGGGTTGTGGGGTGACACAGGGTGCTCTGGAGTCACAGGGGTTGTAGGGTGACACAGGATGCTCTGGAGTCACAGGGGTTGCGGGGTGACACATGGTGCTTTGGCTTCAGTGGGTGATACAGGATGCTCTGGAGTCACAGGGCTCATGGGGTGCCACAAGATGCTCTGGAGTCACAGGGGTCACCAGGTGACACAGGATTTTCTAGCTTCAGGGGGTGTTGCAGGATGCTCTGGAGTCACAGAGGCCATCAGGTGACACAGGATGCTCTGCAGTCATAGAGGCCATCAGGTGACACAGGATGCTCTGCAGTCATAGAGGCCATCAGGTGACACAGGATGCTCTGCAGTCACAGAGGCCATCAGGTGGCACAGGATGCTCTGAAGTCACAGGCGTAGTGGGGTAACACAGGATGCTCTGGAGTCACAGAGGTCAGGGGGTGATGCAGGATGCTTTGGAATCACAGAGGTTCTGGGGTGACACAGGATGCTCTGGCTTCAGGGGATGATACAAGATGCTCTGGAATCAGGGGGTAATGTAGAATGCTCTGGAGTCACAGAGGCCATCAGGTGACACAGGATGCTCTGGAGTCAGAGGCCATCAGGTGACACAGGATGCTCTGGCGTCACAGAGGCCATCAGGTGACACAGGATGCTCTGGAGTCAGAAGCCATCAGGTGACATGGGATGCTCTGGAGTTACAGGGGTCATCAGGTGACACGAGATGCTCTGGAGTCACAGAGGCCATCAGGTGATACAGGATGCTCTGGAGTCACAGGGGTAGTGGGGTAACACAGGATGCTCTGGAGTCACAGAGGCCATCAGGTGACACAGGATGCTCTGGAGTCACAGAGGCCATCAGGTGATACAGGATGCTCTGGAGTCACAGGGGTAGTGGGGTAACACAGGATGCTCTGGAGTCACAGAGGCCATCAGGTGACATGGGATGCTCTGGAGTCACAGAGGCCATCAGGTGACACGGGATGCTCTGGAGTCACAGAGGCCATCAGGTGACATGGGATGCTCTGGAGTCACAGAGGGCATCAGGTGACACAGGATGCTCTGAAGTCACAGAGGCCATCAGGTGACACGGGATGCTCTGGAGTCACAGAGGCCATCAGGTGACACAAAATGCTCTGGAGTCACAGAGGCCATCAGGTGATACAGGATGCTCTGGAGTCACAGGGGTAGTGGGGTAACACAGAATGCTTTGGCGTCACAGGGGTAGTGGGGTAGCACAGGATGCTCTGGAGTCACAGGGGTAGTGGGATAACCCAGGATGCTCTGGAGTCACAGGGGTAGTGGGGTAGCACAGGATGCTCTGGAGTCACAGGGGTAGTGGGGTAACACAGGATGCTCTGGAGTCACAGGGGTAGTGGGGTAACACAGGATGCTCTGGAGTCACAGGGGTCATCAGGTGATACAGGATGTTTTAGCTTCAGGGGGTGATGCAGGATGCTTTGGAGTCACAGAGGTCAGGGGGTGATGCAGGACGCTCTGGAGTCACAGAGGTTTTGGGGTGACACAGGATGCTCTGGCTTCAGGGGATGATACAAGATGCTCTGGAATCACAGGGTTCATGGGGTGCCACAGTGTGCTCTGGAGTCACAGGGGTCATCTGGTGCCACAAGATGCTCTGGCTTTAGGGGGTAATGTAGGATGCTCTGGAGTCACAGAGGCCATCAGGTGACACAGGATGCTCTGGAGTCACAGAGGCCATCAGGTGACACAGGATGCTCTGGAGTCAGAGGTCATCAGGTGACACAGGATGCTTTGGAGTCAGAGGTCATCAGGTGACACAGGATGCTTTGGAGTCAGAGGCCATCAGGTGACACAGGATGCTCTGGAGTCAGAGGCCATCAGGTGACACAGGATGCTCTGGCTTTAGGGGGGGTGCAGGATGCTATGGAGTCACAGAGGTCATCAGGTGACACAGGATGCTCTGGAGTCAAAGAGGCCATCAGGTGACACAGGATGCTCTGGAGTCAAAGAGGCCATCAGGTGACACAGGATGCTCTGGAGTCACAGAGGCCATCAGGTGACACAGGATGCTCTGGCTTTAGGGGGGATGCAGGATGCTATGGAGTCACAGAGGTCATCAGGTGACACAAGATGTTCTGGTTTCAGAGAGTGCCACAGGATGCTGTAGAGTCACAGAGGTCATGGGGTGTCACAGGATGCTCTGGCTTCAGGGGATGATACAAGATGCTCTGGAATCACAGGGTTCATGGGGTGCCACAGTGTGCTCTGGAGTCACAGGGGTCATCTGGTGCCACAAGATGCTCTGGCTTTAGGGGGTAATGTAGGATGCTCTGGAGTCACAGAGGCCATCAGGTGACACAGGATGCTCTGGAGTCACAGAGGCCATCAGGTGACACAGGATGCTCTGGAGTCAGAGGTCATCAGGTGACACAGGATGCTTTGGAGTCAGAGGTCATCAGGTGACACAGGATGCTTTGGAGTCAGAGGCCATCAGGTGACACAGGATGCTCTGGAGTCAGAGGCCATCAGGTGACACAGGATGCTCTGGCTTTAGGGGGGGGTGCAGGATGCTATGGAGTCACAGAGGTCATCAGGTGATACAGGATGCTCTGGAGTCACAGGGGTAGTGGGGTAACACAGAATGCTTTGGCGTCACAGGGGTAGTGGGGTAGCACAGGATGCTCTGGAGTCACAGGGGTAGTGGGATAACCCAGGATGCTCTGGAGTCACAGGGGTAGTGCGGTAGCACAGGATGCTCTGGAGTCACAGGGGTAGTGGGGTAACACAGGATGCTCTGGAGTCACAGGGGTAGTGGGGTAACACAGGATGCTCTGGAGTCACAGGGGTCATCAGGTGACACAGGATGTTTTAGCTTCAGGGGGTGATGCAGGATGCTTTGGAGTCACAGAGGTCAGGGGGTGATGCAGGACGCTCTGGAGTCACAGAGTTTTTGGGGTGACACAGGATGCTCTGGCTTCAGGGGATGATACAAGATGCTCTGGAATCACAGGGTTCATGGGGTGCCACAGTGTGCTCTGGAGTCACAGGGGTCATCTGGTGCCACAAGATGCTCTGGCTTTAGGGGGTAATGTAGGATGCTCTGGAGTCACAGAGGCCATCAGGTGACACAGGATGCTCTGGAGTCACAGAGGCCATCAGGTGACACAGGATGCTCTGGAGTCAGAGGTCATCAGGTGACACAGGATGCTTTGGAGTCAGAGGTCATCAGGTGACACAGGATGCTTTGGAGTCAGAGGCCATCAGGTGACACAGGATGCTCTGGAGTCAGAGGCCATCAGGTGACACAGGATGCTCTGGCTTTAGGGGGGGTGCAGGATGCTATGGAGTCACAGAGGTCATCAGGTGACACAGGATGCTCTGGAGTCACAGAGGCCATCAGGTGACACAGGATGCTCTGGAGTCACAGAGGCCATCAGGTGACACAGGATGCTCTGGAGTCACAGAGGCCATCAGGTGACACGTGATGCTCTGGAGTCACAGAGGCCATCAGGTGACATGGGATGCTCTGGAGTTACAGAGGGCATCAGGTGACACAGGATGCTCTGGCTTTAGGGGGGATGCAGGATGCTATGGAGTCACAGAGGTCATCAGGTGACACAAGATGTTCTGGTTTCAGAGAGTGCCACAGGATGCTGTAGAGTCACAGAGGTCATGGGGTGTCACAGGATGCTCTGGATTTACAGAAGTCATGGGGTGACACAGGATGATCAGGGTGCTCACAGGTGGTAGGGGTCATTGGAGACACAGAAGCCAACGGGTCATAGGAGACATTGAGGTCACAGTAGTGCAGGTAGTGTGGCAGGGGTCTGCACAGGAGTAGCAACACATTGCTTGAGCACTAAGCCAGCACTGTCTCCAGGATTGGCCGGCACTGGGACAAGTGTCCCCATTGAAACATTTCCCTTGGGAACAATGGTCACCAGGACAGATATAGATGGGAGTTTCCTAATTGGGGACACAGACAGCAATGAGAACCTCAAAGCATGTAGATGTGAGGTGTTGGATCCTTAGCTAATGTACACCAATATCAGAAATCCAGTGAGGTTAGTAAAGGTCACTGGCTCTGGCTTGGCAGCTTTCATATACAAAGGGTGTAAAAAGGCCCCATGGATGGAATGTGAGATAAAAAAAAAAAAATCTAAGATAACAAGCACAGATAAACCCAACAAAGCAGTCAAAGTCCAGCTACTTGTCTTCATGTAGCCTAGCAGAGCCCTGATGAGAAGGGAGTGTTCTTCACCTCTGAAACACATTGGAATTTTTATCCTGGATCATCTTTATTATGAATTAGGAGTCTTTCCCTTCTCCATCAATAACTAAAAACAAATGTGTCTTTGGTCCTTTTCAGACAGTAGCACATATTGGATCTGGCCACCAAACATGCGTCTGCCCATTGAGTGAATGTTCATGCCTGATCGATGGGCTTATTTCACACAAGAACACCAGCCAAGCCATCGGCCAGGAAAATCCATTTATCCCAAAAACTGCAACCGGCTTGGTAGTAACTTCTACCTACCATGTGGAGATATTAATTGTGTTCATCCACTTTTCCTGCCAGCTTTTTTTTTTTTTTTTTGGGGGGGGGGGGGGGGGGGGGAATTTGTGGTCTTTTCCCAGATTTGTCTGATAGAGATGTGAATATGAAGATAAGATCATTTAGATGAGCAGGGTGGAATATGGAGATCCTCTGAGGCTGAGGATGTATATAAATGAGATCAGAGAACAGATCTTGTCTCGGGATTGTAAATTCGGGAAGGTTAGACACCACCATGCCCTCTAATATTGCTAAACGCGTGAATGCTTGCCATCCCTTGATCAATAATCTTCCTAAGTGAAAATGGCTTTTTCTCATAAAATCCCATCGCCCCCCCCCCCCGCATGCTGGCGTTTTCTATAAATGACTTTTTTTTTTTTCGTTTTTCACCCTGGAGTGTGTGTGGTTGCCATGGCAACATACCGCAGCTCCGTAGAAAAAAAAAAAATTCATTGTATCCGTGCGGCGTGCTCAGTCTATATGGTGGCGCATATGTTAATGTGTGGCGGCTGATAATTATTTGTTTTGTGATTTCCTCCTGGTACGGAGCTGTACACGACTTGTGTTGTGCGCGTGCACAGACTCCTCTGTGCGAGGTCCTTCTGGGTAATGAATAACTTTTGCCTTGTCTGCAATATATCAGAGCTCAATAAAGATCTGTGGACAGTGAGATAATGATCACCTCTTCTGCCTATTAACCACTTCAATACCGGGAACTTTCACCCCCTGCTGCCCAGTCCAATCTTCAGCTTTCAGCGCTGCCGCATTCTGAATGACAATTGTGCGGTCACGCAACACTGGGGTTTTTATTTTTTGTACTAGAAATAAAAAAAAAGACCGAAAATTTTGAAAAAATTGTTTTTCTTCATTTTCTGTTACAAAACTTTGTAATTAAGTAAGTTTTCTCCTTCACTGATGAGCACTGATGAGGCTGCACTGACGGGCACTGATGAGGCCGTAGTCATTGGCACTGATTATGAATGAGGCACTGATAGGTGGCACTGGTGGGCACTTATAGGTGGCACTGATCGGGAACACTGATCAGGAGGCACTGGCAGTCATCACTAATGTGCACAGAGTGCCATCCCTAATGGGCACTGATTGGCATCCCTGGTGTGCTCCAGTGGGCATGCCTGGTGGTCTGCAGTGAGCATCCCTGGTGGGCTCACCTGGTGGTCTCCAATGGGCATCCCTGGTGGTCTCCAGCGGGCATCCTCAATGGGTCTGCACTGATAATCAATGTGCTGATTATCAGTGCAGACCCTCCTTGTCAGGAGAGCAGCCGATCGGCTCTCCTTTACTCACGCCTGTCATCGCGAATAAAGGAAAAGCCGATAAACGGCACTTCCTGGTTACCATGTGATGAGCTGTGATTAGACACAGCTCATCACATGGTCAATAGCCTACAGGATAGGCTCTTTACCTAGATCGGAGATGCGGTGTGTCAGACCAACACACCCGAGGGCATGCGCTAGCGGCTTATCCTGCTGGATGTCAGGATAACTTAACCACATTGTGGCCTTCATTTTGCTATATGGTGGGCATGAAGTGGATAATAGTGGGATTGGGGAATGATGTACACCTGTGTCCCGGTTCTGGGATGGTGTCAGGAGTGTATGTGCTCTCACTCCATCATAGCTGCTGGTTCCAGCATCCTGGTTTTGACTATGACAGTCTCCTTGTCCATCTGTCCACCTGCAGGGTGATTAATGTGGCCTGTATCTGGGTGCAGACCAAACCTGATTTAAGCCAGCCAAACCTTCAGTCTTATGCTTGTGATAGAGAGTGATACTTGTGTTATTCCTGATCAAGCCACCGTCTGTCTGCCCTGCTCTGCTAGATTGTATTTCCCAGTGTATGACCTCGGACCAGATAATGACTATTCTCTGAACTCTGCCTGACTTTTACCTGGAGTGTCATTGAACCACTCTGCCTGCCTGCCAACCGCAAGTACCTGTTTGCTTTGCTCAGTTTTCACCTTCCCTGGCGTGGTGGCCAGGCACTACAGCATTGTGTATAAGACCTGGGGGCAACCAAGTATCGGTTGGTCTGCTTGCCTTATGGGAAAGGGGGCTGCTATAGGTGAAGAACACAGTAGCCAGCTATAGTGTCTGACCACCTGCGTTAGGAGTCAGTGTGACAAATGGGATGTCCAAAAATCTCATATAGGTGTGATGATCAGGTAAGTGAAAGCAATGTTTGCGCCACAGGTGTGGTACTCTTCTTGGCAGTACAATCTTCATGGGGCCCAAATAGACAGTCTTCTACCTTAGGGAAACATTAGGGACCTCTATATGCTTCCACCAACTGGAACCATCAATATATGCACTAAAACCTGGCTGCCCTCTTCAGGGAAACCAAAACTAGAACACAAAGGAAGAAGGTTCACCAGCCTAGTGCATTACTGTATAGCTGTTTATTAAATTGTAAAAAGAAAAAACATTGTACTCACAAAAGGAGAATAAGCACAGGCGTTAAATAGTACAAGACACCAACAGACAAATGACCATCGGATAGGGCGCAGATAACGTGTTTCGAGGGCTATGCCCTCTTTCTCAAATCTTGTACTAGTTAACACCTGTGCTTATTCTCCTTTAGTGAGTGCAATGGTTTTTCTTTTTACTATTTAATAGACAGTTATACAGTAATGCACTAGGCTGGTGTGCCTTCTTGCTTTGTTTGTGTTCACCATCCTTTGTTCATATGGGACACCTGACCATCATACCTATATGAGCTTGTTGAACATCCCATTCCAGAACCATGTCCATCAATATAAAGTTTCCCCCCTTTGGGACTAGCACATCCTCCACTCTTCTGAGAAGACTTTCCACAAGATTTTGGAGGGTGTCTTTGGGAATTTGTGCCCATTTGTGAGGTCAGGGCCTGATGTTGGATGAGAAGACCTGTTTGGGCCCAACATTGGGCACCAAAAAAAAGACCTGGCTCACAATCGACATTCCAATTCATCCCAAAGGTGTTCAGTATGCTTGAGGTCAGGGCTCTGTGCTGGACACTCAAGTTCCTCCACAGCAAACTAGCCGAACCTTGTCTTTATGGAGATGTTGTATGAGAAGAACTGGCTCATTCCAATTCATCCCAAAAGGTGTTCAGTATGGTTGAGGTCAGGGCTCTGTGCAGGACACTTGAGTTCTCCATGCCAAACTCCTCAAACCATGTCTTTATGGAGCTGGCTATTATTTATGAGGTCAGGTACCGATGTTGGATGAGAAGACCTGGATCACACATTGGATCACACATTGGGCCCCACATTGAGCACCAAAAAAAAAAAAAAAAGATCTGGCTCACAATTGGCATTCCCATTCTTCCCAAAGGTGTTTAGTAGGGTTGAGATCAGGGCTCTGTGCAGGTCACGCGAGGTCCCTCACACCATGTCTTCATGGAGATGTTGGATGAGAAGACCTGGCTCATTCCAATTCATCTCAAAAGTGTACAGTAGGGTTAAGGTCAGGGCTCTCGAGTTCACCCAAGCCAAACCCCTTAAACTATGTCTTTATGGGGCTGGCTTTGTGCACAGGGGCACAATCATGCTGGAACAGGGTGCTCTTGCTTTAGGGGGTGACACAGGATGCTCTGGAGTCACAGGGGTCATGGGGGGACACAGGGTGCTCACAGGTCACAGAGGTCATGGTTTAAATTCATACGAGTTACTGCAATGTGCTGGTATGGACGGGCCCAAAGGCAGAAGATCTTATATGCTAACTGGTTCCATGTCAGTAACTCAAAGCACTGAAATAGCAATGCCATTCCTGCCCATAGTATCTGTCCAGCAGCTTTCTCGGTCTGCATTTCACCTAGTTTAGCTCGGTGTAGGTCTGTGCCCGGCTGGTGAATCGGCTTTTGTTTAGCACAGCAGGAAATCTGAAGTGGAATCTGGGGGATGGTGGGGGGGGCGGATTAAGGCTATTTGAAAGGTCACTTTTGTTTTGTGGACTAGAGAAGATCTTTTTTTCTGCTCACCAAATCTTGGCAGTTTAAACTCAACTCTCTTTAATCGGCAGGGCTCCTCTTACAGTTGAACTGACAGTCACATTCCTCAGGAGGAACCCTTCAAAGTGGGCACAGCAGGTTTACAGAACTGGGAATTCAAAGCAGGGACGATGTGAACCCCTCATAATGGGCACAGCGGGTGTGCAGGAATGGGTACTTAGCTGAGGGATGGTGGGAACCCTCATAGTGGATACTGTGAATGTGTGGACCTAGGAATTCAGCACAAGGATGGTGGGAACCCCTCATAATGGGCACAGCAGGTGTGCAGGAATGGGTACTTAGCTGAGGGATGGTGGGAACCCTCATAATGGATACAGTGAATGTGTGGACCTAGGAATCCAGCACAGGGATGGTGAGAACCCCTTATAATGGACACAGCATATGTGCAGACCCGGGAACTCAGCACAGGTATTTCACGAACTGAGTCGTGAGAGATAGAAGACATCGTGAGCATCCACCAAACACTCAAACATCTCTTCTGGTTGAAGTGAGCCTTCATGGAATAAAAGCAATCCCATAACAGTATGATAATGATTCCAATGTGTGATGATTATGGATTTAGTGATAATTACATCAATATGAACTGTGAGAGGCTGAGAACATTCATCAGCTAACATATATCAGAGCAGATCTCACACCCAAACTCAACTTGACGCCTTTCCCAAATTTTTTTGCCAGCAAGTCCCGCGCGATGGAAGGCAGAATCAGACTTCCCGGAGACATTACAAAGTTTAGTTTAAGATCTTTTCTGGCGGATGATTCTTCTTAAAGGATAAGCACACTTTAAAACAAAGTGCACCTATCTTTTTTCCTCCCCCTTTCTCATCATCTAACCTAACCTATTTATCCTATATGATCTGTTAGTTCATAAAAGTGCTAATACCGAGATTCATCAAATGTTAAGAAAGTTGTTGTGTGTTGAATTGGTGTGTAATGATACTTTTTCAACAAGGTGTAATTTCAGCCACGGCACTTGTAGAGATGTTCTGCGGGGTGGTTATAAAAGGGTCTTTTCTGTAGAATAGGCATCAGCCACAGCACTTGAGGAGATGTTCTGCGGAGTGGCTATAAAGGGGTCACTTTTTTAGAGCAGGCCTCAGTTGCGACACTTGTAGAGATGTTCTCCGGGGTGGCTAAAAGGGTCATTTTTGGAGAACAGGCCTCAGCGATGGCATTTGTGGAGATGATCTGCAGAATGGCTATAAAGGTGTCCGTTTTGTAGAACAGGCCTCTACCATGGCACTTGTAAAGCTGCTCTGCGGAGTGGCTATAAAGGGATCACTTTTGTAGAACGGGCCTCAGCAGCGGCACTTGTGGAGTTGTTCTGCGGAGTGGCTATAAAGGAGTCACTTTTGTAAAACAGGCCTCAGCGGCGGCACTTGTGGGGTTGTTCTGCGGAGTGGCTATAAAGGGGTCACTTTTGTAAAACAGGCCTCGACCACGGCATTTGTGGAGACGTTCTGCGGAATGGCTAAAAAGGGATCACTTCTGTAGAACAGGCCTCAGCTGCGGCACTTATAGAGATGTTCTCCCGGGGCGGCTATAAAAGGGTCACTTTTGTAGAACAGGCCTCAGCGGTGGCACTTGTGGAGGTGTTCAGAAGAGTTGCTATAAAGGGGTCACTTTTGTAGAACAGGCCTCGATCCCGGCACTTGTAGAGATGTTCTGCAGAATGGCTATAAAGGGGACACTTTTGTAAAACGGGCCTCAGCAGCAGCACTTATGGAGTTGTTCTGTGGAGTGGCTATAAAGGGGTCACTTTTGTAGAACAGTCCTCAAGCCCAGCACATGTAGAGATGTTCTGCGGAGTGGCTATAAAGGGGACACTTTTGTAAAACAGGTCTCAGCAGTGGCACTTGTGGAGTTGTTCTGCAGATTGGCTATAAAGGGGTCACCTTTATAGGACAGGCCTCGACCCCGACACTTATGGAGATGGTTTGTGGAGTGCGGAGTGGCTATAAAGGGTTCACTTCTGTAGAACAGGCCTCAGCGGCGGCACTTATAGAGGTGTTCTGCAGAGTGGCTATAAAGGGGTCACTTTACGCAGCTCCCAAGGAATGTCGCTTAAAGAAAATTCCCATTTACAATTCCTATGTCAAGTTAAATGTGAATAAAATAAACGTTTCTGGTTTTCCCAGTATGGCTTATCAGTTCTAACTGTCATATGGAAGAATTTCAAAATTAGGATTTGTGTGTTGCCAAAAATCAAAAACTTTTCTTCTCCCACAAATCAGTAGGACTTTGTTTCTGGACTTTAGGTGTTAGCCATGATGATTCAGCAGTGATGGGGCAGAGCATGGTCACTCCTTTCTGATGCCCACTAGTCCTAAAGAGGCCCTGTCACTTTACCCGTTAAGTCCCAATTCAAACTTGTGTGATTTGTCGCACTTTGGCCATTGCACAACAATGCATAACAAGAGGAGTCCTATTATTATCTATGGGGCACACTCACACATATGCACCATACGTCTGTGCAGCTTGGAAAAAGGTGCAGCCGCGTCTTTCAGTGCAATTTTACTGTGTTATTGGCCCTATAGATTTCAACGGGAGCTTATGAAAAATGCATAAAAATGCGCAAAAATGCAGAAACATATTTGTGAACCTAAGCTATAGGGAAAAGAGACAGGGTCTCTTTTATATCCACCCCAAACCACTTTTACTCACCTTTACAACGCTACTTCACCTCTTCTTCCTCCGTTGCAGCCACATCAAAATTGCGATTGTCAGAGCTTACAGAGATCAATGACATCAACCCCTCTGTCATCTGAAAGTGTTTGGGCCTATCATTTGGCTTGTAGGCTTTTAGTACTACATCATGGGAGGAGGTCACATGCTCTGGGTATTTTTCGGTGGCTGCGACAGAAGAAGAAGGGAGTTATGTGAAGGTGATTATACAATGAAAGAGACCCTGTCACCTTGCTCTTAAACCAGCATTGCTCTTTCACTCTGCAGAGGCGGTGGCTTTACTTAGGGACTCTGCAGGGGCGGTGGCTTCACTCAGGGAATCTGCAGGGGTGGTGACTTCACTCAGAGACTCTGCAGGGGTGGTGACTTCACTTGGGAACTCTGCAGGGGTGGTGGCTTCACTCAGGGACTCTGCAGGGGCGGTGGCTTCACTCAGAGACGCTGCAGGGGTGGTGACTTCACTCAGGGACTCTGCAGGGGCGGCGGCTTCATCCAGGGACTCTGCAGGGGCGGCGGCTTCACTCAGGGACTCTGCAGGGGCGATGGCTTCACTCGGGGATTCTTCATGGGTGGTGGCTTCACTCGGGGACTCTTCAGGGGTGGTGGCTTCACTCAGAGACTCTGCAGGGGCCATGGCTTCACTCAGAGACTCTGCAGGAGTGGTGACTTCACTCAGGGACTCTGCAGGGGCAGTGACTTCACTCAGGGACTCTACAGGGGCGGTGCTACCAACAGTTCTGCCACACAACTCCATATGGGGAATCCTAAAGCCATAAGCTCAATGGTTGGCGATCTTCCCCCCAGGTTGTGATGACTACCTTCAGCTGGTAAATATGACCCCCCCCCTTTTCCTCCACCCCGGCACAGATTGAAATAATGGTAGCAGTGACAGAACATGAAGGACGACATACATGGAGTATATATACACTGCACATTTGTTTTTATCCACTGTGCCAGAGATTAGAACTTGCTGATCCCACCAAACTGACAGAGCAACAACGACAAGAGCAGTTTTCTGATGAACATAATGTGCAGCAGATTGTTCTCCATCTTCTGTATGTCGCTGCCAAAGTGAAATCTACAAAATACACTTTGTAAGGAGGGCCGGCAAAGCATTGGAGCTCGTACAGGATCTTCCAGGCGTTGGCAAGCATGCAGATTGCGGTACAGAGGGTGTTATTGGATTCCGGTAGAATCACCTGGCAGTCAGTGTACAGCAGGGCTGGACACATTAATATAGAATTTAGACATCTAATCTAGGAGCCAGCTGGGGCTCCAAAAGAGGGTCATACATTATGATTACATAGAGACTTAGATTTTACATTAATATAATGATATAATAGACTTGCTGTCATGGTGGTCTACACATTGACTGCATTAGCTGTGCAGTTTGTATTCTGGTGCTGTTTTATGTTCATTCTCCATCTTGTAAAAGGTATGATTACCGCCTTGGTTTTTAGTTGTCCCACCTCCTCTGAGATCTTGGGAGGTGTGATGGTGCTCCCTGGCAGATGACATGGGCTCATCCATGCCACGGAGTCTAAGTACCAGCTGAACTTCACCAAAGCTGATGGTAGAGATGAGCTGGAAACTCTAGTGGTCCCAGTTTTCTTTGCTGCAAACTGCTATGAGTTGGCAGCCAGAACACAAGGGAGTAGTCAGGTCCAGGCAGAAGTCTTAGCTGACGGCAAACAAGAGAGTAGTCACATCCAGGTAGAGGATGTGGCAGGTGGCAGTCAAGGGAGTAGTCAGGTCCAGGCAGAGACTGAGGGAGGCAGCAGGCAAGGAAGTATTCAGGTCCAGGCAGAGGTTACGGCAGGCAGCAGGCAAGGGAGTAGTCAGGTCCAAGCAGAGGTTAAGGCAGGCGACAGGCAAGGGAGTAGTCAGGTCCAGGCAGAGGTTGCGGCAGGCTAGGAAGTAGTCAGGTCCAGGGAGAGGTTGAGGCAGGCTAGGAAGTAGTCAGGTCCAGGGAGAGGTTGAGGCAGGCCGAAGGCTAGGGAGTAGTCTGGTCCTGGCAAGGGTTGAGACAGACAACAGACAAGAGTGTAGTCAGGTTAATATGGATCGGCAACTGGAAGATAATTATTAAAGCTTCTTAGCTCTCAGGTAGCTAGCAATAAAACCTCAAAGACTGGGGCTTAAATACTCTTCTGATCAGAGGACATGCCCAACTCCATTACTGGGAATTCTGGAAGCCCTGTAGGTAGTGGAGATCCTAGGAATCCTGAAAATCCTGAGGAGTCCTAGGAGATGCAGCAGGGATTCTGTGAGAAATCCTGTAAGACCCGACAGACAAAATGTTTCAGGTCTCCAGTTGGCATGGCGGTATAGTCCTAACAGTCTTTCACTGTGGAGAACCAGAACTGAAACTGCAGCAATACCTCATGACCAAACTTGCTTTGTACTGGGGGGTTCTGGGTGGAAAAGCAGAACTATGAATTGGAGTTAGCGCCAAGTCTTGTACATAGGGGTACGCCAAGGTTCTAAACGGCTGTTGCTAGGGGGTCCCTTGTAGTCCGCCTCCTTCAGTGCCTGGGCTTGTGACATCACTATCCCTCGGTGCAGGAAGGGCTCAGCTCTGCCCACTCCCTCTTGTCAATCATCTGGGACAGGTCCCAGATGACTGTGCAGCCAATCATGGCACGCGGCGCCGCTCGCGCATGCGCATCGTTGGACCGAGGGACAGGTAAGTGTCCGATTATTAAAAGTCAGCAGCTGCAGTAAAAAACGGGAACTCCGCTTTAAGTACCAAAGTTTGGTGCCATACCACAAGTGTGCGCAGTTTTAAATCGTGACATGTTCGGTATCTATTTACTCCGCGTAACATCATCTTTCACATTATACACAAATTGGGCTAATTTTACTGTTATGTTAATTTTTTAAGTCATGAAACTGTTCCCCCCCCCCCCCCACCCCCCCCAAAAAAAAAACACGTTTGAAAAATTGTTGCGCAAATACTGTGTGACATAAAAAACGACCGCCATTTATTCCCTAGAGTTTCTGCTAAAAAAAAAAAAACGTATATATTGTTTGGGGATTCTGAGTAATTTTCTAGGAAAAAAAATATAAGATTTTTTTACATGTAGGAGAGGAGTGCAAGAATAGGCCCGGCATGGAAGTGGTTAAGGATTATCGGTTTAAAATGTTCGATGCTTTAGCTATGGAATATTTTTCCATTGAGGGTTTACCAGTTTTTCGGTGCAGATTGGTGCCTGTTGTAGGTTTAGCTGGCAGGCTGTTTATTATGTCATACTTCTAGAAGAGCCACCAGTGACATCATCTGTCCCATCAATCAAGGTGGGGCTGTTTGGCTCTGCGATTGACGAGAGGCTTTGATGATGAATCGCCATCCCTGGCAGCCTCCCGTCTCCTCTCGGCAAACGTCTTTCCACTGTTTACTTTACCAAAAAAAAAAAACTCCTTGTGTATGGAAAGAGATGAGGTCGGGAACTGATCGGACCCTCCCAGATAATGTACAGCTTACCAGAAGTCATTAATTCGCCCGGATCATAATTTCCAGCCTCTGGTCTGCGCTCAGCCTCCCGTCATCAGGGACGAAACTTCTTCCATCTTTTATTGATGAGCACGGCGCTGCAGGGAGGAAAAAAAAAAAAAAATGACGGCGGGTGCTCGTCTTGGTCCCATCATCATGGATTTAGTGCATTTTTTTATCATGCTTAACCAACTTGCCAACCTAGATATAGGGCGGCAAGGTGGCTCTACTGCGCTAGCAAAAAAAAATTAAGATAAAGGGTAAAATAAATAAATAAATAAATTTAAAGTAAAATAAACAAAAAAAATAAAAATAAATGTTTTTTTAAAGCGCCCCCGTCCCGTGCGCGGACCAGAGGCTGGAAATTATTGAGGCGGCGAATCAATGACTTCTGGTAAGCTGTACATTATCTGGGAGGTTCCCGACCTCATCTGTTTTCTCCAAGTCCGGGGGGGTTTCACACGCGCGTGCGATGCCACCTCCGCCGGCCTGCCCCCCGCTGTGATCGTACGCAGCGGGGTACTGCGGACTCGTTGACCGTCGGCACCCGGCGATCATTCGTTAGACAGGCAGAGCCGGAGTCTGCCTATGTAAACAAGGCAGATCTCCGTTCTGTCAGTAGGGAAGGCGTGGATCCTGTGTCTGCAAAGTTGGAACACAGATCCACGCCTTCCCATAGAAAAAGCACCGTGCCCAGTGGCAGCCCGTGCATTAAGGGCGCACGGGCGCCGCCCCCTCTCTTGCCACCCTCTATCACCAATAGATAGATTCATGCACCCCCTATTCAGGCGTCCGGCCCGTTTTCGGGCGCCTGAATTACAGCGGTGGGGTGTGTGTTTTTGAAGCACCTGATTACAGCCATAGGCTCTAATAGGCTTAAAAAAAGGTGACTTGTGAGCTCCATGCTGGGCTCTCGCAGGTCACTCAGCTGTGTTAGAAAAGCGAATGAATATTTGCTTTCCTAACAGTAAACTGCCTCTCTGCCAATCAGGTGCTCGGATCTGTTACCTGTCATCTGATTGGCTGAAACGACAGGTACTGCTATTAGACACCTATTAGGAGGAGGGGACGGCAGGAGACGCATGGAGGACCCCGTCCATCGCCGTCACCCATTGCCCCACCAAGACAGGGTAAGTGCAGGGAAGATGGCGAGCGGACAGGAGGTCACACTGGGGGCATTCAAGGGCACACTGGCAGCATATGATGGGCACAGTGGCTGCGTTTGGCACAGTGGCAGCATTTAATGGGCACAGTGGCAGCGTTTGGCACAGTGGCTGCAATTGATGGCACAGTGGCAGCATTTGATGGCACAGTGGCAGTGTGTGATGGGCACACTGGCAGTGTTTGGACACAGTGGCTGTGTTTGATGGCACAGTGGCTGCATTTGAGGGCACAGTGGCAGCGTTTGATGGCACAGTGGCAGCATTTGATGTCACAGTGGCAGTGTTTAATGGGCACAATGGCAGTGTTTAATGGGCACAATGGCAGTGTTTAATGGGCACAGTGGCTGCAATTGATGGGCACAGTGGCAGCATTTGATGGGCACAGTGGCAGCGTTTGATGGGCACAGTGGCAGCGTTTGATGGGCACAGTGGCTGCAATTGATGATTTTTTTTTTTTTTTAATTTGCGCACCCCCAAAAAATTTTGAGCACCAGCTGCCACTGACCGCCCCCCCACAATGCACAAACACTGGCTAGGAACACATTTCAGGCTTCATTCACACCTGAGTGGATCGTTTTCAGGCATTTTCCGGGCGTGTTTTTTTCAAGCTTTTTTTTACAAGGTTTTTCAAAGCGTTTTTGAAGTGTATTACATGCATTTTCACAGCTTCAGGCATTTTTATTTAGCCAATTTAACCACTTTGCCGCATAGCAAAATGACGGCGGCAAAGTGGTTGTGTTATCCTGACCAGACGTCATATGACATGATCAGGATAACAGCCGGCTGGACAATGAGTCAGCGGTAATATGCACCTTACCGCTAACCGCCCTGTCCAGCGAGGCCAAGACATTGCCTTCCACATGCCAGTAGAGAGCCGGAATCTCCTTCCGTGAGAAAAAGTGGCGTTTGGGAACCTGCCACTGAGGAACCGCACATTCCACAAACTCACGGAAGGGGGCGCGGCAATCGGACTGACACACCACAACTCCAATCGTGGTATGGAGCCTCTGACGGAGGCTCCTTAGCAAATATATTTAATGTTTGGGGGTTCTAAGCAATTTTCTAGCAAAAAAAAAAAAAAAAGATTTTAACTTGTAAACACCGAGTCTGAAAAATAGGCCCCGTCTTTAAGTGGTTAATAACATTTAATTACAATGTAACTTGTGTTGCAATTGTAGATGCAATATAATTTTTTTTTCATTTGCGATTGTTTTCCCATGAAAGTGGATTTACCCTTTAATGCTGAACTCCAGGCAGATCTAAAAGACTCACATTAATACGGCTCTATAAGCATTTGATTCATCATTTAATGTATTTTATACAAGCCGTGCAAGTCCCTGAATGTGACCTGGCTATTAGCCTCTCACAGTCCCTGTGCAGCAGGGCTGGAGTGTGAGGGGAAGAAGCAGCACAAGGAGCCAAACAGATCATGTGCTGACAAGAGCATGCTGATTGGAGGAGAGAGATTAGCTCATCCCTGTGCTGCTTCTCCTTTAGTTGTCCAGTCACAGGCTGGGATGCCCCTGATCTCAGAGGAAATGGGTTGGATGATGCTGCTGGCCATCAGACTGAGGACATCTAGTGACAGAGAATGGGTGCTGCAGGGGACAGTAAGAAGGCTTTAAGTGGGACGGCCCCAGTGGCGTCTCCAGCTTTCATATTTAGGGGGGGCACATGGGGGGACAGGGACAAAAGTAGGGGGGCAACTATAAAACTATAAAAAATTGGGGGGGCACAGCATAATGTTGGGGGGGGGTCAGGGCCCCCTCTGCCCCCCCCCCAGGGACGCCATTGGACGGCCCATTTATTTCAGTTGTTGGGATGCCCTCTGAGGTCTGGTTTTTAGTCTTTACCCACTTCCCGCCCAATGCCGTCATATGACGTCCTGGACTTTCAGTGGGAGCATCTGAATGATGGGTGCAGCTACAGGCATCATTCAGATATCCTTGTTTTCCTTTATTGATTCTGTGCACCATAAGAATGATCATAGGGGCAGTTCCGCCGCTTGATCGTTCTTACAGGCGACAGGAGGGGACATCCCCCCCCTCCCGCCACCATCCGGTGCTTCTCCGGGCTCTCCCGTGCCATCGGGGACCCGGAGAAAGAATCAGCTGCCGCCGGATGATGACCATAGAGATGTACAGTGACCAGATGGTCACCAGTCATCTCTATGACCGTCGGAGGCCTGGGCGCGACGTTATGACGTCACGTCTGGGCCGCGGTTGTAAACAAAGCCGCGATCGCAGCTGGTAAGCACGAGATCGTTGATTTTTTTTTTCCCGATCTCATGCTTTCCAGCCTGGAGGAGAGATGTGGGGTCTTATTGACCCCGCATCTCTCCATAAAGAGGACCTGTCACAATAGATTCCTATTACAAGGGATGTTTACATTCCTTATAATAGGAATAAAAGTGATCCAAAAAAAAGTTGTAAAAGAAAGTAAAAATAAAAAAGTAAAGTAAAGTAAAATAAAATAAAAAAAAAAAATTAAAACACCCCTGTCCCCGGTAGCTCGCGCTCAGAAGCGAACGAACATGTTAGTCCTGCCCACATATGTAAACGCCGTTCAAACCACACGTGTGAGGTATCGCCGCGTGCGTTAGAGCGCGAGCAACAATTCTAGCACTAGACCTCCTCTCTAACTCTAAACATGGAACCTGTAAAACATTTTTAAAGCGTCGCCTATGAAGATTTTTAAGTACCGAAGTTTGGCGTCATTTCATGAGTGTGCGCAGTTTTAAAGCATGACATGTTGGGTATCTATTTACTCAGCGTAACATCATCTTTCACATTATATAAAAAAAATTGTGCTTACTTTAGCGTTTTGTTGTTTTTTAAATCATGAAACTGTTTAAAAAAAAAAAAAAAAAAACACGTTTGAAAAATTGTTGTGCAAATACCATGCGAGATAAAAAGTTGCAATGACCGCCATTTTATTCTCAAGGGTGTCTGCTAAAAAAATATATATAATGTTTGGGGTTTCTGAGTAATTTTCTAGCAAAAAAATGATGATTTTTACATGTAGGAGAGAAGTGCCAGAATAGGCCCGGTATTGAAGTGGTTAAAGTGGTGTTCCGGCCGAAATTATACTTTTTAAATAAAAATACCCCTATAATACACAAGCTTAATGTATTCTAGTAAAGTTCGTCTGTAAGAGCCCTTGCACACTGGGGCGGTTTGCAGGCGCTATTGCGCTAATAATAGCGCCTGCAAACCGCCCCGAAAGTGCCGCTGCTGTGTATCCAGTGTGCAAGCCCCGAGGGCTTGCACACTGGAGCGATGCGCTGGCAGGACGGTAAAAAAAGTCCTGCCAGCAGCATCTTCGGAGCGGTGAAGGAGCGGTGTGTATACCGCTCCTTTACCGCTCCCGCCCATTGAAATCAATGGGACGGCGCGGCTATACCGCCGGCAAAGCGCCTCTGCAGAGGCGCTTTGCGGTGGTATTTAACCCTTTCTCGGCCGCTAGCGGGGGTAAAACCGCCCCGCTAGCGGACGCATACCGACGGTTAAAACGCCGCTAATAATAGCGGCGTTTTACAGCCGACGCCGCCCCCCGCCCCAGTGTGCAAGGGCTCTAAACTAAGGTCTGTTTTGTTAGTTTATAGCAGTAGTTTGTTATTTTATGAACCTACAGCAGGCCGTGGCCATCTTAAGTGTGGGCATCTGAAGCCAGACTGTATTTCTTCCTGGATCTCATCCTTGCAGATCTCGCACATGCTCAGTGCAGCACAAGCAGTGTAATAGGTTTCAGGTCAGGTTTCCATAGCAACGGCAGTGTCAGAAGAAGTTGCTGCCCCTTCCCAGAAGCCATTGCAAACAGGAAATGATGCGATGGGCCGCGGCCAGGGAGGAGGAAGTGAAAAATGAATACAGTAGGTGCTGAGAAAAAAAAATTAAAAAAAATATCTAATTCTTTTACAGTGCACAGTTTAATGAGGGATGCTGAAGAGTTGTAAAAGTGGGTGGAACTCCACTTTAAGGTATTAAAGTGGACCCGTCAGTCACTTCACAGTATAAATTCTTGGTAGGTCACCAGTAAGTACATCAATGGTATCACTTTTCAGAAAACTCCTCCTTCTATCATTAAAAAGCCTTGATCTCCACTCAGTGACTTTGCTGCCTGTGCTGAGATGATATCAGTCTGCTGCAGGCAGGAGGAAGCATTTCCTCGGTCTCCTCCCTCCCAGTGCAACATTGTAACTTTTGTAACAAGTCGGGAGGTGAGAGGCTGCAGCAGGGGCTGATCCGTGTCAGACATTTGTGAAGAGAGCCAAGAACTTCGCAGACACCAGTATTTATATAACTGCCCCATATCTGGAGATGAGCCCCAGTCTCCCGATTCAGTTGCGGGTTGCAGTGCCGTGTCTGACCTCTGCCAGGTGCAGATTTACATACAGGTTTTATATGCGGAGTTCGGGCGGGGGGGCACAGCCGGTTATTCTCCGGTACGGCTGAGTTCCTCTTAAGACACAAGATGGTGCGTTTTCATGTCTTTGCATTCGGCGTCTTTAGTTTTATTTCCCAACCCTGCTGACATCTGCTGGAGTTTTATAGTTGCTCTAATAAAAAATGCATCTGAAAAAGAAGATTGATTGAAATGTCGGAGCGGAGTGACAGCTTAACTGAAAACGTTCTTCAATTTCATTTCAATCCTGATAAATCTTTGAGGCTCGGATCGATACATTGTGCCTGGAACTGACTGTGGCAGCTGGGCCGTCAACCCATCTTTCCCTTTTATGATTGTAATGAAATGTGCCGGATTTATATCAGTTATTTACAGTTGTCCGGGGCATGAAGAGCACCAGAGGAGCTTACACTCTAATGTCCCCTCCCCCCACAGACACACACTATTATTATTATACATTTATATAGCTCTGACATATACCGCAGTGTTGTACAGAGATCACTGAGCCAGTCACATCAGTCTCTGTACCAGAGGAGCTTACACTCTAATGTCCCCCCACAGTCACACTATTTTTATTATTATTATTATCCATTTCTATAGCTCTGACATATACCGCAGTGCTGTAGGTGTGACTCGGTAATCCTATTTGGCGTTGTTCCTCTCTTGCCGTATCCGTCTCTTATTTTCTCTATTTGTTGCGCTGTCGCCGTTTTCATCAGAACTCCAATTAGACCCGGCTGACCTTTCTATGATTTCCGACACGGCTCCCGATCACCCCCAATTCTATTTTAATCGTCTCAAATATCAGAAATTGTGAACTCGTCACCGGAGGGTGAAAAGGGAGCAGAAGAAAATCTCTGCCCGTATTGTATTACCGGCTATAATTCTAAAGAGAAGACTCTGAGCGGGTGGGATGGAGGTCCGGTGCTCACCGCCTAGTCCTCTCTTCAATCGTATCCACCCCACCTTACAATCTATGTCTTCCCAACTTACATTAATGTCTTCCACAAACAAGCAGACCCAACTGCCCAACAGCTGCATTCACATGGCAAAGAGAGGTGCTGGCAGAGTCCAGGAGCCAGTCAGTCTTATATAGGATCGAGCAGAGACTTCTAAGGAGAGGACATTAGATCTGACCTCCGGCCTTCTCTTCAATATTCCACAGGTGTACCGGATCCTCTCCTGGACTGAAATGGCTTACTCTGATTTCACTGCACACTAAGAACTTCTCACAGTGTGCGTTAGAAGCTGCAGCAAGTCAGATAGAGCCCCGCCTAATTTCCTGGAGGATGTCCAGCATCATCTAGCCCTGTATGTCTCAACTTTTTTTTCAGTCATGGCACCCTTTAAAAGTTCCCAATCTTGAGGCTCCACAGTCTAGTAAAAATTGTAAATGTTAAATGAGAAACCAGAGCCTGGGATGATGGATAAAAAAAACCTTTAGGTCTCTCCATTACATCAGAGATCCCCCATCACATCAGAGGTCTCCCCATCTCATCAGAGGTCTCCCCATCACATCAGTGGTCTCCCATCACACCAGAGGTCCATCCATCACATTAGAGGTACCACCATCACACCAGAGGTACCACCATCACACCAGAGGTCCCACCATCACCTCAGAGGTCCCCCCCATCACCTCAGAGGTCCCCCCCCATCACCTCAGAGGTCTCCCCCATCACCTCAGAGGTCTCCCCATCACATCAGAGGTCTCCCCATCACATCAGAGGTCCCCCATCACATCAGAGGTCCCCCCATCACCTCAGAGGTCCCACCATCACCTCAGAGGTCCCCCCCATCACCTCAGAGGTCTCCCCATCACATCAGAGGTCCCCCATCACATCAGAGCTCCCCATCACATCAGAGGTCCCCCCATCACATCAGAGGTCTCCCATCACACCAGAGGTCCATCCATCACCTCAGAGGTCCCCCCATCACATCAGAGGTCCCCCCATCACATCAGAGGTCCCCCCATCACATCAGAGGTCCCCCCATCACATCAGAGGTCCCCCCATCTCATCAGAGGTCTCCCATCTCATCAGAGGTCCTCCTATCACATCAGAGGTCTCATCACATCAGAGGTCCCCCATCACATCAAATCAGAGTTCCCCATCTCATCAGAGGTCTCCCTATCACATCAGAGGTCTCCTTATCACATCAGAGGTCCCCCCATCTCATCAGAGGTCCCCCCATCTCATCAGAGGTCTCCCATCTCATCAGAGGTCCTCCTATCACATCAGAGATCCACCCATCACATCAGAGGTCCCCCATCACATCAGAGGTCCCCCCCCATCAAATCAGAGTTCCCCATCTCATCAGAGGTCTCCCTATCACATCAGAGGTCTCCTCATCACATCAGAGGTCTCCTCATCACATCAGAGGTCTCCTCATCACATCAGAGGTCCACCATCACATCAGAGGTCCACCATCACATCAGAGGTCTACCATCACATCAGAGGTCTCCCCATCACATCAGAGGTCCCCTATCATATCAGAGGTCCCCCCCACCATACCAGAGATCCCCCATCCCATCAGAGGTCCCCTATCATATCAGAGGTCCCCCATCACATTGGAGATCCCCATCACATAAGGGGTCTCCTATCACATCACAGGTCCTCCATCACAACAAAGCCCCCCCTTCACTTTAGAGCCCCCCCCCTTCACATCAGAAGCCCCGAGCACATCAGAGTCACCCATGTACATCAAATGCCCCCCATACATGAGTCCCCCAATACATCTGAGCCTCTCCATCCATCAGAGTTCTATCATCACATCAGAGTCCCCCCCATCACTGAGCCCCTCAATCACAGGGTCCCCCCATCAGTGTCCCCCTCAATCACAGGGGCCCCTCAATCACAGAGTCGCCGCTTTACTGAGCCCCTAAGTCACAGAGACTCCCAATACAGAGCCTCTCAATCACAGGGTCCGTCTCATCAGTGTGCCCCTCAATCAGATTCCTCCCATCACCGAGCCCGTCAATCACAGAGACTCCCAATACAGAGTCCCTAAATCAGAGTCCCCCTATCACAGAGCCATTGGTTGTTATCGTGCTGGTGGCCCTGCCCACTCTCCTAAATCTAGCCCCGCCTAATTGTCCCCGGCCCACCCCTTTCATTCGTTGGATTTCAGTTCTTTCATTCATGAAGGCTCAGCATCACATGTGGGCGTTACCTATGCAAATACATCCTGCCTAGGAACACCCACTCCTCCAGAAAGAAACCCACCCATCAAGGCATTTTAATATTTGCATAACTCCTCCCAAGAGCCCGCCCACTGCTTAGATCAGGACTGAGGGCTCTGGAGAGGAGTACAGAGGCCGGGCGCTGTGATGTTTTTAGGAAGCTCTGTACAGCCCCCTGCTGGCCCCTCCCACCAGCCATGATCTGCCTGCATTGCATAGAGAAGCACAGAGACCCAGCGATGACATCACTTAAAAGGCCTTACGTTTTCCATAAAATAATAAAAATAAACAAAGATTAAACAATGTAAAATGTAAAATATAAAGGACGGTACGATATAGAAGCTGAATGTCAGATTCTGCGATCTTTACATTCTTGTTCTTTATGCGTTCTTCTTCTTCAATCGTCGACGTCATTTACTATGTGTGGTGTCCTCCTCCTGTATACCGTGTAGTATGGGCTAGTCTGTGTTTATCACAAGCTATTCCTCAGATCTATTATTCATGTATTGATCTCACATTATCCACTGCAGAGACTGCGCGCACACACGGGTGGGGGGGGCTCAGCAAACGATCGGGCCCCTGAAGGATCGACACACACAGGGGGGGGGGGGGGCTCAGCAAACGATCGGGCCCCTGGGTAGTCTGCGTCGTCTTCGCGATG
The DNA here is from genome assembly GCF_042186555.1 of Aquarana catesbeiana. Taxonomy (NCBI): domain Eukaryota; kingdom Metazoa; phylum Chordata; class Amphibia; order Anura; family Ranidae; genus Aquarana; species Aquarana catesbeiana. The sequence continues at coordinate 640,070,885 of NC_133328.1, forward strand.
GGCCCCCTGGATGAGAGACCCCTGTAAAGTGATAGTTCTGCCTGATCTGTGGATCTGCCCTGCGTGGACTGCGCCCCCATCTCTCTAAGTGGAGATATCGATCGAACGCGATGATTTTAATGAGCGCTCGAAGTTTATTACCTGCGTTCTAATCCCAGCAAAGAATCGATCAGCCGCTGGTGCTGAACCCGTCCATGGCAGACTAATAGTTAATCGAAGGAGCGCCGATCGTAATGCTGGAAAATCCTTGACCTGAAGGAGAAGAACATATAATGTATTCAGAGACGGGAGGAGTTTATATCAAGGTCACTACACAGGGAGATGGTATGTGTGTGCGCTATAGGCGGAGGAATTGTACATCCAGAGGATATAGCTGGTAATATTTCTACACACCCCCCCCCCCCCCACAGTCACACACTATTATTATTATACATTTCTATAGCTCTGACATATACCGTAGTGCTGTACAGAGATCACTGAACCAATCACATCAGTCTCTGTACAGAGGAGCTTACACTCTAATGTCCCCCCCCCCCATCACATATTATTATTATACATTTATATAGCTTTGACATTTGACTGGTTCAGTGATCTCTGTACAGCGCTGCGGTATATGTCAGAGCTATATAAATGTATAATAATAATAGTGCGTGACTGTGGGGGGACATTAGAGTGTAAGCTCCTCACACTATTAAATAATATTATACATTTATATAGCTCTGACATATACCGCAGTGCTGTACAGAGATCACCAAGCCAGTCACATCAGTCTCTGTACCAGAGGAGCTCACACTCTAATGTCCCCTCCCCCCCAGGCTGTCCTGTGGAATGCACACAGACAAGAATAGATCAGAGGCCTGGGTTGAACCCGGGTCCCGGGTGCTGGAAGGGTTATTGGTGACTTTGGATGATCGGTGGTCCCGGGTCACGTTCTGTCCGGTTGTCATGTTATGTCTGGTCAGTAATAAATAATATTAGTAAGGTCGGTGTATGTCGTCCTTCTGCATCACGGCGGATTCTTGTCACTTCTCCTCTCTGTCACATGTGACGCCACGTGAGACTCGCTCCAGCAGAGGCGACTTTGGATGAAGACAATTGTTCCGCTCAGCGGATTCTGTACTGAGATTGTCTCCAGATATAAAAATTCCCCGACATCCAGCGTCAGATTTGACAAAATTAGACGCCTCAATCACCTGCCACCGCTCGCCATTGCTCCCCACCCACGCGGTGCGTCAGATTCGTCGTTCCGATGGGATCAGTGTCGTCTGTAATCATGAATTCCTCCTGGAATAAAAAAAGTGGGATTTTGGCCGGAGGGTGTGATACAGAGCAGATACAGACACAGACCGATTTTCCCTATGGGGGGGCGAGGATGTAAAAGGTCCGCCTGTCTGTTTACACCCGACTGCCATCCGATCCGATCGAATTATATATTTGAAATCAGATCTTTAATATTATTTGGCAATAACACGGTGTGGGGCGGATTTCTGCCAGTCACAGGCTGTGTCACTCTCCTCCAGCCTGTGTTTACAGTAACAAGGAGGTGAAGCCTCCATCAATCTACACTATGTTTAACTGGGCAGTGGGCGTGGAGGAGGAGGGAGGGAGTGGGCTGTCATTTCACCACTGTGTATACGCCCACATGTGTGACTCTATAGTCACATGGTCTGCTCAGATGTGATAGAGAGGAAGTGCTCAGAGTAGAAACTCGCTGACAACTGAGCATGTGCAGAGTTGCCACCACAGCTGCAAAAACCCCATCTTAATTGGGGACATGGACAGAAGGGGGAGATAGAGAGCAAAAGGATCAGCCAGGTTTTTTGCAGAATACAGAAAAGGAATCTCATAGTGACTGAGTGAGTATGAACAGCATGGAATACACCATTTATTGATCGTTTTTTTTATAATGTGGGTTTACTAACACTTTAAAAGCTAAATATACTTGTCAGAAATCCAGTGTCCTTGCAACTTGCTGGAATTCCAAACGCTCCAGTCCGGCATAATTTCACTAATTTCAGTCCATTCAAATAAATAAGCTGTAATGGCTCCGGATCCGGATCACATGTGACTCGCACAGGACAGGACAGCGCATTCCCGGGCAGTTTATGGTGTGATCCGCCCCTTAGACCCGCCAGGCTTTTTCTGGCACTTTTTGTTTTCAAGATAAAATCTGTATTTTTTGCTTGAAAATGACTTTTAACCCCCCTCTCCTTAAACATTATATTATAATATATATATATATTTTAGCAGAGACCCTAGAGAATAAAATGGTGATTTTCTACCGTTTGTCGGTATTTGCGCAGTGGTTTTGCAAACGCAATACACTTTAATGAACTAAAAAAAAAAAAAAAACAACACACTATTTAACCTTAATCTTTTTGTACAATGTGAAAGATGATGTTACACCAGTAAATAGATACCCAACATGTCACGCTTTAAAATTGCGCACACTTGTGGAATGGCAACAAACTACGGTACTGGGGCGCTTTAACCACTTACGGGACCGCCTGCCGTCGTTATATATCGGCTGTTTGACATTCAGTACCGAGGTTATGGCAGCAGATAGCTGCTATAACCCCGGTATCTTTTTAAACTGCGGGCGGTCCGCTTTTAGATAAAAGTGGTCTCTGCGACGGATTCGCTGCAAGATCACTTTTATCTGGTGACGGACGAGGTGACCCCCACCACCCGCTGCTTCCCAATCTGTCACCCCTTATTTCAATTACAAGATCTCTCCATAAAGAGGACCTGTTGCCCCTTATTTCTATTACAAGATCTCCCCATAAAGAGGACCTGTCACCCCTTATTTCTATTACAAGATCTCCCCATAAAGAGGACCTGTCACCCCTTATTTCTATTACATGATCTCCCCATAAAGAGGACCAGTCATCCCTTATTTATATCACAAGATCTCTCCATAAAGAGGACCTGTCACCCCTTATTTATATCACAAGATCTCCCCATAAAGAGAACCTGTCACCCCTTATTTCTATCCGCCGCTTACCGTAGCCGTCTGTAGCGTTGGAGACGATCGGGTCCTCTCCCCTTTGAGGCTGGATGCCGAGCGAGGGAAAGGTGGCCCCCCCGCTCAGCTCTATACCATTGGATGACAGAAGCGACGTCAAACATCACTTCTGACCAATGGTCTTAAAGGGAAAATTTTTCATTTATTTTTCATTTATTGAAAAAAAAAAGACTTTTTTTTTTTTTTTTTATTGCTTTCAAGTGTCAATATGAGATCTGAAGTCTTTTTGACCCCCCAGATCTCTCATTAAAGAAGTCCTGTCATGAGATGTTTACATTCCTTGTAATAGAAATAAAAGTGACCCAAATTTAAAAAAAAAAAAAAAAAGAGTGTAAAAATAAAAAGTAGAATAAATAAGGAGGGGAAAATTTTTTTTTTAAAGCTCCCTGTCCTGCAGAGCTTGCGCGCAAAAACGAACAACTACGTGAGTAGCGCTCGCATATGAAAACAGTGCTCAAACCACACATGTGAGGTATTGCCATGATCGTTAGAGTGAGAGCAATAATTCTAGTCCCAGACCTCCTCTGTAACTCAAAACTGGTAACCTGTAGAATTTTTTAAACGTCGCCTATAGAGATTTTTAAGTTTGTCGCCATTTCACGAGGGGGCGCAATTTTGAAGGGGGACATGTATCAGTTTACTCGTGGTAACATTATCTTTCACAATATAGAAAAAAAATTGGGCTAACTTTACTGTTTACATATGCATGTGCGACTTGTGTATGCATTTGCTTCTGCGCATGAGCACGGAGGGATGGGGCACTTTAGTTGTTTATTTTACTTTTATTTTTACACTGCCCCTTACATTTTTTTGATCACTTTTATTCCTATTACAAGGAATGTAAACATCTCTTGTAATAGAAATAAGAGGTGACATTTCCTCTTTATGGAGAGATCATGTAATAGAAATAAGGGATGACAGGTCCTCTTTATGGAGAGATCTTGTAATAGAAATAAGGGGTGACAGGTCCTCTTTATGGAGAGAACTTGTAATATAAATAAGGGGTGACAGGTCCTCTTTATGGAGAGATCTTGTAATAGAAATAAGGGATGACAGGTCCTCTTTATGGAGAGATCTTGTAATAGAAATAAGGGGTGACAGTTCCTCTTTATGGGGAGATCATGTAATATAAATAAGGGGTGACAGGTCCTCTTTATGGGGAGATCTTGTAATAGAAATAAGGGGTGACAGGTCCTCTTTATGGGGAGATCTTGTAATAGAAATAAGGGGTGACAGGTCCTCTTTATGGGGAGATCTTGTAATAGAAATAAGGGGTGACTGGTCCTCTTTATGGGGAGATCTTGTTACATGTTTGGTATCTATTTACTCAGCGTAACATCATATTTTATATTTTACCCAAAAATTGTGTATTATATTGTGTTTGTGTGTATTAGGAATTATTAAAATGTATCTTTTCCTATTGAAAAAACGCTGCGCCAATACTGTGTGACATAAAAAATTGCTAGGACTTCTGCTAAAAAATATATAATGTTTGGGGGTTCTAAGTATTTTTCTAGCAAAAAATACACATTTTTAAATGTAAGTAAAAAGTGTCAGAAAAGGTCGGGTGTTTAAAGCGTAGTTCCAGTCGTTTTTAAAGGAGTTTTTTTTATCTTAATGCATTCTATGCATTCTGTGTGTAGCTGCCTCCCCAGCATCCTCTAATACTTACCTGAGCCCCATCTCTATCCAGCGCTGTCTACGAGTCCCTCAGCCGTCTGGGACTCTCCTCTTGATTGGCTGAGACACAGCAGCGCAGCCGTTGGCTCCCGTGGCTGTCAATCAAAAGTCAGCTAGCCAATCAGAGGAGAGAAGGGGCGGGGCCCGAACGGGAGCCCCGTGTCTGGATGGACGGTGTATATGGCATTCTTCCATATTGTGTGTACTGAGAGTTGGGGTGTTTGGAGAACTTTATTCCTCTATATAGATCTCTGTATCACTAGAGGGGTCACCATCAGGAGGAAGGAGGTCCTGATCCCTCTATATAAATCGTAATATCACTAGAGGGGTCACCAGCAGGAGGAAGGAGGTCCTGATTCCTCTATATAGACTTTATATCACTAGAGGGGTCACCAGCAGGAGGAAGGAGGTCCTGATTCCTCTATATAGACTTTATATCACTAGAGGGATCACCAGCAGGAGGAAGGAGGTCCCAATTCCTCTATATCAGGGTCTCCAAACTTTCTAAACAAAGGGCCAGATTACTGTCCTTCAAACTTCGGGGGGGCAAACTGTGGCCAGTGGGAGAAGACAATGTCCTGCTTTCAGTTGGACTAAACAATGCCCCATTATTGGTTTTTAGGGGGAGAAATAGTGTCCCGTCATTGGTATCAGTGGGAGGACTAGTGTCCCATCATTGGTATCAGTGGGAGGAATAGTGCTCCATCATTGGTGTCAGTGGGAGGAATATTGTCCCATCATTGGTATCAGTGGAAGGAATAGTGCCTCATCATTGGTATCAGTGGAAGTAATAGTGTCCCATCATTGGTATCAGTGGAAGGGATAGTGTCCCATCATTGGTATCAGTGGAAGGAATAGTGCCCCATCATTGGTATTTGTGGAAGGAATAGTGTCCCCTCATTGGTATCAGTGGAAGGAATAGTGTCCCCTCATTGGTATCAGTGGAAGGAATAGTGCCCCATCATTGGTATTAGTGGAAGGAATAGTGTCCCCTCATTGGTATCAGTGGAAGGAATAGTGTCCCCCTCATTGGTATCAGTGGAAGGAATAGTGTCCCATCATTGGTATCAGTGGAAGGGATAGTGTCCCATCATTGGTATCAGTGGAAGGAACAGTGTCTCATCATTGGTATCAGTGGAAGGAATAGTGTCCCATCATTGGTATCAGTGGAAGGAACAGTGTCTCATCATTGGTATCAGTGGAAGGAATAGTGTCCCATCATTGGTATCAGTGGAAGGAATAGTGTCCCATCATTGGTATCAGTGGAAGGAATAGTGTCTCATCATTGGTATCAGTGGAAGGAATAGTGTCCCATCATTGGTATCAGTGGAAGGAACAGCGTCCCATCATTGCTATCAGTGGAAGGAATAGTGTCCCATCATTGCTATCAGTGGAAGGAATAGTGCCCCATCATTGGTATCAGTGGAAGGAATAGTGTCCCATCATTGGTATCAGTGGGAGGAATAGTGTCCCCTCATTGGTATCAGTGGAAGGAATAGTGTCCCATCATTGGTATCAGTGGAAGGAATAGTGTCCCATCATTGGTATCAGTGGAAGGAATAGTGTCCCATCATTGCTATCAGTGGAAGGAATAGTGTCCCCTCATTGGTATCAGTGGAAGGAATAGTGTCCCATCATTGGTATCAGTGGAAGGAATAGTGTCCCATCATTGGTATCAGTGGGAGGAATAGTGTCCCCTCATTGGTATCAGTGGAAGGAATAGTGTCCCATCATTGGTATCAGTGGAAGGAATAGTGTCCCATCATTGGTATCAGTGGAAGGAATAGTGTCCCATCATTGCTATCAGTGGAAGGAATAGTGTCCCCTCATTGGTATCAGTGGGAGGAATAGTGTCCCATCATTGGTGTCAGTGGAAGGAATATTGTCCCATCATTGGTATCAGTGGAAGGAATAGTGTCCCATCATTGGTATCAGTGGAAGGAACAGTACCCCATCGTTGCTGTCAGAAGACTAGTGCCCCATTGTCAGTGGCAGGAACTATGCCCACTGTTGACTGCTCTGTATAGATCTTTATTTGGACATCATTTAGAACACTGTGTCCAGTTCTGGAGATCTCATTTACAAAGAGATAATAATAATATAAAATGAGTCCAGAGACACGTAACAAAAATGGTGAAAGGTCTGAAGGATAAAACATATCAGGAGAGACTTGGGGAACTTAATCTGTCCAGTCTTGAGAACTCTTTTATGTTTCTTTTATGTTTTTTTATCAGAAATAATCAACTTTTTTTTCTTTAGAATCAATAATTGTATTTGATGCCAATTGAATTCATAACACAACATACCGTTCTTTATTTTCCAGGCTGGAATGGGTGGAAATCATCGAGCCTCGTACACGGGAGTGTATGTATGCCAATCTCATCACTGGGGAGTGCGTGTGGGACCCGCCGTCCGGAGTGAGGATAAAACGCACTAATGAGAACCAATGGTGGGAACTTTTGACCCCAATACCTCGCGCTTCTACTATTATAATGCCAGTACTCAGAGGACTGTATGGCACCGGCCTCAAAACTGTGATATTATCCCTCTGGCCAAGCTGCAGACCCTGAAACAGAACACGGAGTCACCTCGAGCCTCTACTGAGAACAGCCCAGGGAGGGGCAGTAATGTCAGCCGAGAGGGCAGCACCAGCTCTTCTCTGGAGCAGGAACTGGACACGGGGGAAAAGTGCTCCGACCAGCTCAAATCAAATCGCCACTCAGCGCCGTACTTCGTGGTGAAAGAGGACTCAGACAGGTAATGCCACCGATGTTCTCTACGACTGGCTGTCATGTGGGCATTCAAAGCCAATATACTGGAAGTATGATGATGTCTTGTGATCCATGTGATGAAAGCCATCGACATGACGACATGTGATCTACCAGGACCAATGTCTTAAAACAGGCAGTATGATGTCATGTCAGTATGATGTCATGTGATAATTCAGGTCCAGTGGATTGAAAGCTGACATTGTGATGGTCATGTGATTAGCCAGGGCGAATGTAGTTAAAGCTGGCATTATGGTCATGTCATGTGATCAGCCCTGGCCAATGCAGAAGAAGCTGGCAGTGTATTAGTCATGTGATCGGCAAGGGCCAATGTAATGAAAGCTGGCGGTATGTCAATATCTTGTGATCAGTCAGACCCAACATAATGAAAACTGGCAGCATGATGATGTCATAATGTATGCAAAACTTGCAGTATAATGATGTCATAATGATTAAGGACCATGTGTTGGAAGCTGGCAAAAGTCATGCAATCAGCGAGTGCCGGAGTAGTGATTACTTGCAATATAATGATGCCATGTGGTCATTCAGGGTCAATATATAGGGGACTGGTAGTATGATAATGTCAAGTGATTGGACAGGACCAATGTAGAGAAACATGGCAGTCTGATGATGTCATGTGATCTGCCAGAGTCATAATAGTGTAAATTGTCAGTATGATGATGATATGTTTTCTTCTAGGGCCAGTGTAATGCAAACCGACAATATGATGGTGTCATGTAAGTATTCAGGGTCAATGGGTCATCTCCAAATACGGAAAGGTTTCTTCACAGTAAGAGCTGTGAAAATGTGGAATAGACTCCCTCCAGAGGTGGTTCTGGCCAGCTCAGTAGATTGCTTTAAGAAAGTCCTGGATTCTTTCCTAAATGTACATAATATAACTGGGTACTGACATTTATAAGTAAAGTTGATCCAGGGAAAATCCGATTTGCCTCTCGGGGGGGGGGGGGGGGGGGTCAGGAAGGATTTTTTTCCCCTGCTGTAGCAAATTGGATCATGCTTTGCTAGGGGTTTTCGCCTTCCTCTGGATCAACTGTGGGTGAAGGATTGTGATTATGGATTATATAATATGATTATTTATTTTTATGGTTGAACTGGATGGACTTTTTCAACTTGACTAACTATGTAACTATGAGGAAACTGGCAGTATGATGACGACATGTGATCATTTAGGGCCAATGTAGAAATAGCTGGTGGTAGGATGAAGCCATGTAATCATTAGGGCCATTATAAAGGAATCTGCAGTATCATGATGTCATGTGGCCATTCAGGACCAATGTAGAGGAGGCTGGCAGTAGGATGAAGTCATGTGGCCATTCAGGACCAATGTAGAGGAGGCTGGCAGTATATTGATGTCATGTGATCAGTCAGGGCCAATGTAGAGGAAGCTGGCAGTAGGACGAAGTCATGTAATCATTCAGGACCAATATAAATGTATCTGATTTTTAATAGAATGAATTTGATATCTTTCCATTCTTACCAGTTCCTGATGCTCTGGGCCGATCCACATCCTCTCTGTATTTCCACAAAGTTGAGAAAAACTCAGAGAAATACTTTTTATAGATTGCACAAATCTTGTATTTCTGTTTCTTTGTCTTTATTCCTGGAATCATCCATTATTTGTGGGGGGGGGTCTCTGGAGAAGGAGGACCCTTTTAAGGTGACTTTGTACATCTCTTTAGATCCCGATGGCGCTCTATGTACTTTTCTATGTAGCCCTAACCCCAGTCCTAATACTAGCCTTAACCCTAGTCCTAATACTAACCCTAACCCTAGCCCTAAAACTGCCACTCGTGTTTTCAACAGATTGCCAGCTGCAGGACCCCTAACCTTAAACTGGTTCTAACCCCAGTCCTAATACTAGCCCTAATAGTAGTCCTAACCCCAGTCCTAATACTAGCCCTAATAGTAGTCCTAACCCCAGTCCTAATACTAGTCCTAACCCCAGTCCTAACACTAGTCCTAACCCCAGTCCTAACCCTAGTCCTAATACTAGTCCTAACCCTAGTCCTAATACTAGTCCTAACCCCAGTCCTAATACTAGTCCTAACCCCAGTCCTAATACTAGTCCTAACCCCAGTCCTAACACTAGTCCTAACCCCAGTCCTAACCCTAGTCCTAATACTAGTCCTAATACTAGTCCTAACCCCAGTCCTAATACTAGTCCTAACCCTAGTCCTAATACTAGTCCTAACCCTAGTCCTAATACTAGTCCTAAACCCCAGTCCTAATACTAGCCCTAACCCCAGTCCTAACCCTAGCCCTAAAACTGCCACTCGTGTTTTCAACAGATTGCCGCAGGATCCCTAACCTTAAACTGGTTCTAAAGCCTGAAGGTTTTTTTTTTTCCTTAATGCATTCTATGTATTTGGTAAAAAAACATCTGTTGGAGAGAATGATGGCACTGATAGGCTCTGATAGGTGGCACTGATAGGCCAAAGAAAGGGGCAGGGGGCCCTCCTGGCAAAGTAAGACGACTACAGCGCGAGCGGAAAAGGGTTAATGGGGGGTTAATGGCGCACTTGGCGAGGGGGAGACAGAGTCAGGAGCGCCTGCAACAGACCCGAGGAGGATTGGGACTGCTCTGTGCAAAACCATTACATAGAGAAGGTGTGTATAATATGTTTGGTATTTCATTTTAAAAAACAGGAGGCTTTAATATCACTTTAACCCTAACCCTGCCACTGGTGATTTCAACAAATTTCCAGCTTAAGATGGCTAACCCTAGTCCTAACCCTAACATTGATCCTAGCCTTTACCATAATTTCAACCCTAACCCTAGCATCAGCCCTTAGCGTAGCCATAGCCCTATTCCTAACCCCAGCCTTAACCCTAGCGGTAGCTCTATTCCTAACCCTAGCTGTAGCCCTGTTCCTAACACTAGCCCTAACCCTAGCCTTAACTCTTAGCCATAGCCCTATTTCTAACCCTAGCCATAGCCCTATTCCCAACCCCATTCCTAACCCTAGCCCTAACTCTTAGCCGTAGTGCTATTCCTAACCTTAGCTCTAGCCATAGCCCTATTCTTGGCTCTAACTGTAGCCATAGCCCATTTCCTAACCCTTAGCCATAGCCCTATTCCCAACCCCATTCCTAACCCTAGCCCTAACTCTTAGCCGTAGTGCTATTCCTAACCTTAGCTCTAGCCATAGCCCTATTCTTAGCTCTAACTGTAGCCATAGCCCATTTCCTAACCCTTAGCCATAGCCCTATTCCTAACCCTATTCCTAACCCTAGCCAAAGCATCTCTTTTGATCCCGATGGTGCTCTATGTACTTTTCACCGTCTTCACAACGTGCTCCGATATCCGCCATATTGGATGTATACAGAGAGCCAGAGATGTGCTGAGAAATGATGAACAGTTATTTTAGGAATAGCCCTATTCCTAGCTCCAGCCCTAACCCTTAGCCATAGCCCTATTCCTAACCCTAGCCATAGCTCTATTTCTAACGCCAGCCCTAACCCTTAGCCATAGCCCTATTCCTAACCGTAGCCATAGCCCTATTCCTAACCCTTAGCCATAGCCCTACTCCTAACCCTAGCCATAGCCCTATTCCTAACCCTAGCCATAGCCCTATTTCTAACCCCAGCCCTAACCCTTAGCCATAGCCCTATTCCTAGCCATAGCCCTATTCCTAACCTTGGCCATAGCCCTATTCCTAACCCTAGCCATAGCCCTATTCCTAACCTTAGCCATAGCTCTATTTCTAACACCAGCCCTAACCCTTAGCCATAGCCCTATTCCTAACCCTAGCCATAGCTCTATTTCTAACACCAGCCCTAACCCTTAGCCATAGCCCTATTCCTAACCGTAGCCATAGCCCTATTCCTAACCCTTAGCCATAGCCCTACTCCTAACCCTAGCCATAGCCCTATTCCTAACCCTAGCCATAGCCCTATTTCTAACCCCAGCCCTAACCCTTAGCCATAGCCCTATTCCTAGCCATAGCCCTATTCCTAACCTTGGCCATAGCCCTATTCCTAACCCTAGCCATAGCCCTATTCCTAACCTTAGCCATAGCTCTATTTCTAACACCAGCCCTAACCCTTAGCCATAGCCCTATTCCTAACCCTAGCCATAGCTCTATTTCTAACACCAGCCCTAACCCTTAGCCATAGCCCTATTCCTAACCCTAGCCATAGCCCTATTCCTAACCCCAGCCCTAACCCTTAGCCATAGCCCTATTCCTAACCCTAGCCATAGCCCCATTCCTAACCCCAGCCCTAACCTTTAGCCGTAGCCCTAGTCCTAACTCTAGCCCTAACCCTTAGCTATAGCCCTATTCCTAACCCTAGCCCTAGCTCTTTTCCCAACCCTAGCCCTAACCCTACCCATAGCCCTATTCCTAACCCTAATTGTAGCCCTATTCTTAACCCTAGCCCTAACCCCAGCCCTATTCCTAACCTTAGCCTAGCCTTAACCATAACTCAAATTTAATGAGCTGTAAAAAATGTATTAACCATGTCGCCTTCTTACAATTTTGGGTATGGTAGCTTCATAAGTGTATGTAAATTTTGAGCCGAAAACACACACATTATAAAAAATGTGAACTAGGACTTGCGTCTCCTTGAAAAAACCATGACGTCCCATGCTTGCGGAGTGCCCATTGTCAGACTTCATCCCCCCCCCCCCCGGTACAATGGAGTCTTATCTGGTCGTCTCCAGGTGTTTTATATTCCCGTCACGTAAACTCTCCCCCAGGTGCTGCGCTCGTACAGAGCCATTACAATGCCGGTCACTGAATCCGCTGCTGACGCAAACACTCTGCCATCCTTTATCTGACGACAACTGACCTACTTCTATCACATTTCATCTCAACGCCACTAAACAGGCGTCCCAGGGGGGGGGCCACACACCTCCCCGGCCTCTGGGTGTGAGAGGTTAGGATCACCTTACTGGACAGGACCGGGTGCTGCCAGGATGTCACAGTGATCCTCCGAGATTCCAATCTCCTATCACTGTCATTGACTGGTGGAAGGAGATTTTATACACCGCATTGTGTGTCACCCACCGAAAAACAGATTCAACCGGTCACCGAAGAATCAGAAGATCTCATAGTAGAGGAATCGTTTACTTATGAAAGACGGATTTTAGCGCATTTAGCTGTATTTACAACATAGGAAAATAGAAACGTGGATTTAAAAACTTCCCCCCCCCAAAAAAAAAAAAAAAAAAGATCACAGTAGCCAATCACTGATCACCCAAATCACCAAACAGTTCATTCCAAAAGTCTTTGTCAATCTTTAACCGCTTCAGCCCCGGAAGGATTTACCCTCAGAGCATTTTTTGCGATACGGCACTGCGTCACTTTAACTAACAATTGCGCGGTCGTGCAACGTTGTACCCAAACAAAATTGACGTCCTTTTTTTCCCACAAATAGAGATTTCATTTGGTGGTATTTGATCGCCTCTGCGGTTTTTATGTTTTGCGCTATAAACAAAAAAAGCGACAATTTTGAAAAAAAAAATTTTGTTTTAACTTTCTGCTATAATACATATATAAGATGTATATAAAAAACAAATTTATTCATCAGTTTAGGCCGATATATATTCTTCTGCATCTTTTTTGGAAAAAAAAAAAAAAAAAAAAAAAAAAAAAAAAAATCGCAATAGGCGTATATTGATTGGTTTGCGCAAAAGTTATCGCGTCTACAAACTACGGGATCGATTTAGAGACTTTTATTTATTTTTTTATTGTTTTTACTGGTAATGGCGGCGATCTGCGATTTTTAGCGGGACTGCGACATTGCGGCGGACAAATCTGACCCCAAATGACACTTTTTGGGGACCAGTGACTTTATTACAGTGATCAGTGCTATAAAAATGTACTGATCAATGTAAAAATGACACTGGCAGGGAAGGGATTAACACTAGGGGGCGATCAAGGGGTTAAGCGTGTTCCCTCAGCGTGTTCCAACTGTGTGGGGGGATGGACTTCCTGGGACATGACAGAGATCACTGGGAGCAGTAGATCCCTTTCATGTCACTAGGCAGACCGGAGAAATGCCTTGTTTACATAGGCAGTTCCCTGCTTTGCCTCTCCTCACTGCGATCGCAGGCCGGTGGCGGACATCTAGTCCGCGGGACCCGCAGGCACGCTCTCGTGGCGTGCAGCGGGCGTACACGCACCCGCTATCCTTTTAAGAACCGACGTACAGGTAGGAGAGCCATATTGCGGATGTATATCAGCGTGAGCCGGTCGGCAGGTGGTTAAATTTGCAGTTTTCTTTAACCTTTTGACGACCGGCCAGTAGTAGTTTTACCTGGGCACTGCGACATAATGGCGCTTGCCCCCTGCCTCTCGTGATGTGGTTGGACACGGAACGAGTTCATCAGCAGGCTCGCAGCCAATTATTTTGGCTGTGAACCTGCTGATTGCTGTGGCCAATCACAAAGTTTTTTCTCCCTGATATCACTTACCGTTCAGAGCTGAAATCGGGGAGGAAAGCCAGCACACAGACACTTGTTAGGCACACAGTTAACCCTTTGATTGCCCTCCTGATCACCCCTGTCACCAAGCCAGTGTCATTAGTACAGTGACAGTGTATAGTATTATCACTGATCGCTGTCACTAGCGACATCAGATTAGCATCAGTTAGTGTTCCTCCCAGCCAGTGTCAGTTAGCGCCAACCTACCTGCCACCCATAGGCCTGCGTAAGAGGTGTGCCTGGGCACACCCAAATCACCCTGTGCGCTTTAACCCCTTCACGCCGACCGTACACACATATGCGGCCTCGGCTTGAAGGGGTTGTACCGGGGTGATCTGTGCAGCTGCCGGCGTCACCCCGGTACCGTTTTTATAGAGCCGGCGGTCGGCTTTCTTGCAACCGATGCCGCTAATCAGTTATCCCCAAGCAGTTGTCCCCCCTTCCCCTCCCCCACCCCTCCTGCCACCTTTCACAGCTCTCCTGAGCTCTCCCGTCCCACCATAAGGCCCCAACGACAAGCCGGCACGTACGCCGGCTGGCCGGAGACCCGAACAAAGCCAGAATCGGCTTCGATCGAGTCTCGGATCAAGTAACCCGGAAAGCGACGTCATGACATCACTTCCGGGTTACTGAAGACTTGAAGGCGCCAAATTTAAAAAAATCACAGCCAAACTTGCCGTCGCACCTGAAAAATGTAAACAGTGTTCAAACCACACATGTGAGGTGTCGCCGCGAACGTTAGAGTGAGAGCAATAATTCTAGCACTAGACCTCCTCCATAACTCTAAACTCCACGAGTGTGCGCAATTTTAAAGCATGACATGTTAGGTATCTATTTACTCGGCCTAACATCATCTTTCACATTATACAAAAAAATTGGGCTAACTTAACTGTTTTTTTTTTTTTTTTTAATTCATTGAACTGTATTACAAAAAACAAATTGCATTTGAAAGACCGCTGCGCAAATAACATAACATAACATGTGACATAGAATATTCCAATGATCGCCATTTTATTCTCTAGGATCTCTGCTAAAAATATATATATAATGTTTGGGGGTTCTAAGTCGTTTTCTAGCAAAAAAAAAAAAAAAAGGATTTTAACTTGTAAGCAACAAATGTCAGAAAAAGGCTTAGGCAGGAAGGGATTAAGGTCAGGCTGGTGACCGGGGACAGCACTCCGAGGTCGGGGCTCAGCAGACTCAGTCTGTGGGATAGCAGTGTGGGGGGGTGGTTGAGGGGTCTCCGATCATAGGCCCCTGGTGTGGGGGGGGGGGGGGGGGAGCAGCAGCAACGGGCCAGTCACACACAAGAGCCTCCACACTGATCCCTCCCCTCTCCAGCCTGTCCTCTACTCTCTCCCTGATCCTCAGGGGACAGCCAATGGAAGCGTGGGGGTGGGGACAGTGACTGTCACTCACCTATACAAGGAGAGGAGGAGCCACACACTTTCACTCTGGCTGTATGAACAGAGGAGGGGCGGGACCAGGACCTGTCACTCAGCTTGTATGGAGAGCAGTTGGCGGGCTGTCACTGAGATGGTGAGCGCTACAGGCAGGGCTTTTTTTTCAGCAGGAACGTGAGGGAACGCGGTTCAGGAACCTCCAGGACTGAATATGTGCAAAGGATGCTGGGGTGTGCTGAAGTGTCTGCTGATGCTGGCTTCTGGGGGATCTATTGTAGCTGGAGGGGGTCTATTTTTGCATTATTGTTGCTGAGGAAGTCTGTTGTTACTGGTGAGAGATCTAGTGTTGGTGGGGGTGGGTTTTGTGCTGCTGGGGGGGGGGGGGGGGGTCAGTTGTTGCTGGGAGAGATCTACTGTTGAGGAGGGGTCTATAGTTGCTGGCTGCTGGAGGGGCTTTTGATGTTGGATGTGGAGATATCTGCTGTTGCTGCTGGGAGTCTATTGTTGTTGGGGTCTATTTTTGCTGGGAGATATTTTGCTGCCGGTGGTCCATTATTGTTGGGAGGGAGATCTATTGTTGCTGTAGGTTCTATAGTTGTTGCTGCCTGCAAGGGGTCTATTTTACTGCTTTTCTTGTTATTATTAACAAATTCCATACAAATTACTTGGCACCAAAAAATGATACTAGGTTCTGTATTCTCTATAAAGGGCAGTACTGGAGGGTGTGCAGGGGGTGGAGCCAAGGAACGGTCCTCGGAGGTGGGTAGGGGGAGGAGAAATGGGGTGACTCAGAAAGGGGGAGTTCCTGCACCTATACTCTGAGAAAAAAAGCCCTGGCTACAGGGGTCCATATACATCACTATAGAGGGGCCCTATACATTCCTATTTGTCACTATAGAGGGGGGCCACATACATCACTATACATATAGAGGGATGGCTGCAGAGATTATTATGGGGGTTTAAATATATTACTTTAGGGGAGACATAAACAGGAGCATCTCATAAAATTAGAATATCATCAAAACGTTAATTTATTTCAGTAATTCAATTCAAAAAGTGAAACTCCTATAATTTATATAGATGTGTTACACACAGAGTGATATATTTCAAGCATTTCTTTCTTTTAATGTTGATGATTGTGGCTTACAGCCGGTGACACCCCAAAATTCAATATCTCAGAAAATTAGAATTTTACATAAGACCAATAAAAAAATGATTTTAATACAGAAATGTTGGCTCAGTGAGAAGTCTGTCCATGTACAGTATAGGGTGCACTCAATACTTGGTCTCCAGTGTGAAAGCCCCGATGCTGCTAGCAGGACGGGGAAAAAAGTCCTGCTAGCAGCATCTTTGGAGCGGTGAAGGAGCGGAGTGTATACCGCTCCTTCACCGCTCCTGCCAATTAAAATCAATGGGACAGCGCGGCTATACCGCCGGCAAAGCGCCTCTGTAGAGGTGCTTTGCGGTGGTTTTTAACCCTTTCTCGGACGCCAGCAGCCAAATACTGACGGTAAAGCGCTGATTACAATAGCGGCGCTTTATCGCCGACGCCGCCCCAGTGTGAAAGGGCCCTAAAACAAATCCCTGGCCGTCCGGCGCTAAACTAAACAGTTCACTGCTCTCTATAGGGTGTGGGGCTGGTCCCCGTCACCCACAAACATGAGGTAAAGCAAACCTTCGTTTTCAGTCCAAACAAACAGAGCTCCTCTCTCTCAGATTCCCTTCTGAGTCTCAGGCCAGAGCATTGCTGTGCTCTATTCATGGTCATTTAAAGTCCACCTGAGCATGGACTCAAGTGGACCACAACACCCGGACCCGAACCAAGCCTGCCACAGAGGCTGGAAAAATCCGGGCCGGATTCCGGTTCAGTCTCCGACAATAGAACAAATGCGAAGTGAAATATACAGATTATCGATGACCTCACATACCATCACAATATATATATATATATACACACAGTATCTCACAAAAGTCAGTACACCCCTCACATTTTTGTAAATATTTTCTTCTATCTTTTCATGTGACAACACTGAAGAAATGACACTTTGCTACAATGTAAAGTAGTGAGTGTACAGCTTGTATAACAGTGTAAATTTGCTGTCCCCTCAAAATAACTCAACACACAGCCATTAATGTCTAAACCGCTGGCAACAAAAGTGAAAATGTCCAAAATGTCCAAATTGGGCCCAATTAGCCATTTTCCCTCCCGGTGTCATGTGACTCGTTAGTGTTATAAGGTCTCAGGTGTGAATGGGGAGCAGGTGTGTTAAATTTGGTGTTATCGCTCTCACTCTCTCATACTGGTCACTGGAAGTTCAACATGGCACCTCATGGCAAAGAACTCTCTGAGGATCTGAAAAAATGAATTGTTGCTCTACATAAAGATGGCCTAGGTCAGTGATGGCGAACCTTGGCACTCCAGATATTTTGGAACTACATTTTCCATGATACTCATGCACTCTGCAGTGTAGATGAGCATCATGGGAAATGTAGTTCCAAAACATCTGGGGTGGTTCACCATCACTGGCCTAGGTTATAAGAAGATTGCCAAGACCCTGAAACTGACAGGTTCCACTCAGAACAGGCCTCGCCATGGTCCACCAAAGAAGTTGAGGTCACGTGCTCAGCATCATATCCAGAGGTTGTCTTTGGGAAAAAGACGTATGAGTGCTGCCAGCATTGCTGCAGAGGTTGTAGGGGGGGGTCAGCCTGTCAGTGCTCAGACCATACGCGCACACTGCATCAAATTGGTCTGCATGGCTGTCATCCCAGAAGGAAGCCTCTTCTAAAGATGATGCACAAGAAAGCCGGCAAACAGTTTGCTGAAGACAAGCAGACTAAGGACATGGATTACTGGAACCATGTCCTGTGGTCTGATGAGACCAAGATAAACTTATTTGGTTCAGATGGTGACAAGCGTGTGTGGGGGCAACCAGGTGAGGAGTACAAAGACAAGTGTGTCTTGCCTACAGTCAAGCATGGTGGTGGGAGTGTCATGGTCTGGGGCTCCATGAGTGCTGCCGGCACTGGGGAGCTACAGATCATTGAGGGAACCATGAATGCCAACATGTACTGTGATATACTGAAGCAGAGCATGATCCCCTCCCTTCAGAGACTGGGCCGCAGGGCAGTATTCCAACATAACAACCCCAAACACCTCCAAGACGACCACTGCCTTGCTAAGAAGCTGAGGGTAAAGGTGATGGACTGGCCAAGCATGTCTCCAGACCTAAACCCTATTGATCATCTGTGGGACATCCTCAAACGGAAGGTGGAGGAGCGCAAAGTCTCTAACATCCACCAGCTCTGTGATGTCATCATGGAGGAGGGGAAGAGGACTCCAGTGACAACCTGTGAAGCTCTGGGGAACTCCATGCCCAAGAGGGTTAAGGCAGTGCTGGAAAATAATGGCGGCCACACAAAATATTGACACTTTGGGCCCAATTTGGACATTTTCACTTAGGGGTGTACTGACTTTTGTTGCCAGCGGTTTAGACATTAATGGCTGTGTGTTGAGTTATTTTGAGGGGACAGCAAATTTACACTGTTATACAAGCTGTACACTCACTACTTTACATTGTAGCAAAGTGTCATTTCTTCAGTGTTGTCACATGAAAAGATAGAAGAAAAGATTTACAACGATGTGAGGGGTGTACTTACTTTTGTGAGATACTGTATATACGCACACACACGTGTGTTTGAGTTTTGGGGTGCACACCTATGCCCCCATCTCATCACAGTCACACTATAAGTTGCTGATCAGTGCCAATTCTAGTATAGTCTCTGGCCGGGTCTGAACTATACTAGTGTCCCCACAAAACGCAGGAGACCTAGCAATCGAGCGAAAGTGGTACCTGCCAAAACTAGGTACCCACTCCCCCCCCAAAAAAAAAAAGATGGTTTGGTTGAAGTTCTGCTTTATACAGGCATGGTCCATTGTAGTCACCATCAGGAAACCGGCCCGGAGAAATTCCATGCAGTCATTTAGTATTAAAGGACACTGTAACCTAGCGACCTGTAAATGATGAATGTCGCACTGATCTGGGTCAGGACAGAGACGGTTGTCCCGTCACACAGAATGAGGACCTAGAGCCCGATTGAAGTATACTTACCCAGCACCCATCCCCCTTCAGTTGCTGCATTTTTCTCATTTTCTGTGGATTTCACACTATAATGTGCAATTAAAATGGATCTGCCCAGAAGCCATCGCTTCAGAAGTGCGTACCGCGCTGTCCACCATCATCGGCAATAAAACAATCGTCTTCTCCACGTTAACTGCTGGACCCCTTTCATGTGTGATAATAGGCGGGGAGATGAAAGGTGTATTCTGTGTAATAGACAGAGTGATCTCTTTACATAAAACAATTACATGTTGGTTCCCTGTCCTGTGCCGTGTGCTGAGCTCAGGGGTGTGTGACTTCAAGCATTCCTATCATAGGAAATATTTATTGCTAGTACTCCCAGTCCTGAGACTCCCTCTGTATAGATAGCATCTCCTATAGCATGTCTGCAGTCTCTGACCATCTCCGGTATTAGGTCTGCAGTCTCTGACCATTTCCTGTATTGTGTCTGCGGTCTCTGACCATCTCCTGTATCATGTCTGAGGTCTCTGACCATCTCTTGTATCATGTCCGCAGTCTCTGACCATCTCTTGTATCATGTCTGCAGTCTCTGACCATCTCTTGTATCATGTCTGCAGTCTCCGACCATCTCTTGTATCATGTCTGCGGTCTCTGACCATCTCCTGTATCATGTGTGCAGTCTCTGACCATCTCTTGTATCATGTCTGCAGTCTCCGACCATCTCTTGTATCATGTCTGCAGTCTCTGACCATCTCTTGTATCATATCTGCAGTCTCTGACCATCTCTTGTATCATGTCTGCAGTCTCTGACCATCTCTTGTATCATGTCTGCAGTCTCTGACCATCTCTTGTATCATGTCTGCAGTCTCTGACCATCTCCTGTATCATGTCTGCAGTCTCTGACCATCTCCTGTATCATGTCTGCATTCTCTGACCATCTCTTGTATCATATCTGCAGTCTCTGACCATCTCTTGTATCATGTCTGCAGTCTCCGACCATCTCTTGTATCATGTCTGCAGTCTCCGACCATCTCTTGTATCATGTCTGCAGTCTCCGACCATCTCTTGTATCATGTCTGCAGTCTCCGACCATCTCTTGTATCATGTCTGCAGTCTCCGACCATCTCTTGTATCATGTCTGCAGTCTCTGACCATCTCTTGTATCATGTCTGCAGTCTCTGACCATCTCTTGTATCATGTCTGCAGTCTCTGACCATCTCCTGTATCATGTCTGCAGTCTCTGACCATCTCTTGTATCATGTCTGCAGTCTCTGACCATCTCCTGTATCATGTCTGCATTCTCTGACCATCTCTTGTATCATGTCTGCAGTCTCTGACCATCTCTTGTATCATGTCTGCAGTCTCTGACCATCTCTTGTATCATGTCTGCAGTCTCTGACCATCTCTTGTATCATGTCTGCAGTCTCTGACCATCTCTTGTATCATGTCTGCAGTCTCTGACCATCTCCTGTATCATGTCTGTGGTCTCTGACCATCTCCTGTACTATGTCTGCAGTCTCTGACCATCTCTTGTATCATGTCTGCAGTCTCTGACCATCTCTTGTATCATGTCTGCAGTCTCTGACCATCTCCTGTATCATGTCTGTGGTCTCTGACCATCTCCTGTACTATGTCTGCAGTCTCTGACCATCTCCTGTATCATGTCTGCAGTCTCTGACCATCTCCTGTACCATGTCTGCAGTCTCTGACAGTTTTCTGTAACATTACATTCACTGGATATCATGTGCGGCCCTTTGATGAGGTCAGGGACACTCGAGGTTGTATATATATCAGTAAAGTAGAACTGCAAAATAGTGCATGCTTGTGAAATTGTAAAAAAACAATGGTGACAAAAATGTGTTGTATGCATCTACAGGTGATCAGTTTAAAGGTAATCATATAATATGGCTCAAGAACGATTGCTCTCATTCTGACATTTGTGGCGATACCTCACGTGTGACGCAATTTATGTTTACAGACATGTGCGTGACCTACGCATCGCATTTCCATTGTGTTGGGGGAGGGTGGGGGGGCGACAGAGAAGTTTTTGAATTTCGTTTTCATTTTAAGCTTATTCCTTCATAGTGTGTACTTGCCTCAATCCAGAGCACTAAGTGTCATTTCTGTGTGCTGCCTCCTTCCTCTGCTATCTGCATGAGTCACTTCTGACACCAAGAGTTAAATGGTGACAGGGGGAGGGAGCTCCTGCTAATTGGCAGCTTGAGCTCTGTTCCTGTGTGCTATGTGAAGGGGGTGTGTCACTCCCCTCCAATCAGGTCTCAGAGTTCTCTTCACTGAACTCTGCAGAGTGTTATTTCAGCTCTCTGCCTTCTTTTTTTCCCTGACAGCTCAGACAAGCTTTATAAATTTTGCACTTTGGCTGGATGTAGCGTAGAGGGGGCTGCAGATAAACAGGTACAACTTATATAGGAGGATTTGTTTCCTCTCTGTGTATCACCTGAGGCCAGTCACTGCACTGGGTATATGGAAGGATTTAGAGTCACTTTAACTGCTTGTCGATCGTATACTGTACATATACGGTGGCACGGCGGCTCTCCTGTGCACAATCACGTACCTGTACGTGATTTTGCGTTTCCGGGTGTGGAGCACGTACGCCGCCAGTGACTTGCTCCCGCTGTGATTGGTCACGGTGGGAGTCATTCAGCGGGTCTGGCAGACTCGCATACGCAAGTAGCGCCCACAAATGTAAACGGTGTTCAGATCACACATGTGAGGCATCGCCGCGATCGTTAGAGCGAGAGCAATAATTCTAGCCCTAGACCTCCTCTGTAACTCTAAAATGATAGCCATTAAAAAAAAAAAAAAATGTAGGCGTCGCCTATGGAGATTTTTAAATACTGTTGTTTGTCGCCATTCCACAAGTGTGCGCAATTTTGAAACCATAACATGTTAGGTATCTATTTACTCGGTGTAACCGAGTATCATTTTTAACAATATACAAAAAAATTCCCATAGACACTCTTCTAAACCTTGTGGACGGCCTTCCCAGAAGAGTTGAAGCTGTTATAGCTGCAAAGGGCGGAGCCAACTCAATATTGAACCCTACAGACTAAGACTGGGATGCCTTTAAAGTTCATGTAAAGCAGGGATATGCAAATTGCATATCCCTGATGTAAAGGCAGGCGTCCCAATACTTTTGACCATATAGCGTTTCTCTTTTTTGGGGGTTTTAAGTAATCTTCAGGCCTAAAATGTGCATTTAAAATGAAAAGGCTTTAAAAGCATGCAAAGGGTTAAAGATAAAATGTCCGGTGCAGGGAATCTGAAATCTTTGCAGGGAATGTCTGTAATTTGATTTCCAGCAGTGAGCCATTTAATGGAGCGGGGGGGGGGGGGGGGGGGGGGGTGAAGGCTTTGTGAATATCTATGTACAAACGGAGTACTGCTTCCATGGCTGAATTTTCGGCAATCATAGGAAGTCCTTGCTTGTAAAAAACTGAAATGGAAATGTCACCAAATGACCGATCGCATTGTGTAACGATTAGACTTTACTTTTATTAATGGACGTTGTGTTTCATTCTCTGAACGTGAGCTGCGGCTGTGCAGGATGACCCCCACGCGCGCGCGTGTTCTGTTCGGCAGTAGCAGCTGCTGTATAATCCGGAGGTTAGTCTGGGGCTTTCCCATGCTGGGCAGATTGTGTGATTTCTTTATTGTGCTGACGTTATGTACAATTAACGGTTTGATTAAAGGGGGCCGCCATTTATCCGACATAAAAGGGTCGTGCCGAGTCCGGGGGTTTGACATAAAGGATTCTCGGATTTGGCGGATTTAATGTGGCGGAAGAAGTCATTTGATGCATTCTTGCGCTATTGTCACTTTATTGCAGCTCTTACATAAGTCAGCCGAATAAAGAGACGTCACTTGTGGTGCTAAGAGGGTTTTATAATGCAGTTGCAGAAATTTAGTACAGAGACATCTAGTAGCCACAGTAAAGAAAAAGATTTCTTGCTGTTCCTCCACATCCTATTAGAGCTTGTTTGGGAATCGCCAGTGCTGGGTACAAGTGTCTAGTATGGTCTCCCAGGCAGGTGAGGAGTCTAAACCACCGTTGGTTTTCACCAGAGCATCTGAAGGTGGAGATGGGTTTGAGACCTTAGGGGCCACAAATGGTTTTTACCTCAGTTCCAGAAGGTAGAGATGGGTTAGACACCCTGGGGGGGCCACGGTTTTCACCAGAGCTCGTGAAGGTGGAGATGGGTTAGAGACCTTGGGGGCCACACTTGGTTTTCACCAGAGCTCCAGAAAGTGGAGATGGTTTAGAGAACCTGGGGGGCACCAATTGGTTTTCACCAGAGATCCAGAAGGTGGAGATAGGTTAGAGGCCTTGAGGGTCACAGCTGGTTTTCACCAGAGCTCCAAAAGATGGAGATAGGTTAGAGACCCTGGGGGCCACAGTTGGCTTTCACCAGAGCTCTGGAAGGTGCAGATGGGTTAGAGACCCTGGGGGTCACAGTGTATTTTCACTAGAGCTCCCGAAAGGAGGGGATGTGTTAGAGACCCCGGGGGCCACAGATGGCCTGGAAAGAGGGGATTGGTTAGAGACCCTGGGGGTCACAGTTGTTTTTTACTAGAGTTCCGGAAGGTTGGGATTGTGTAGAGACCCTGGGGGTCACAGTTGGTTTTGACTAGAGCTCTGTAAGGTGGGGATGGTGTAGAGACCCTTGGGGGGGGGGGGGGGTTACACATGGTTTCGCCCAGAGCTCTTGAAGGTGGAGATTGGGTGGAAACCCCTGGTGGTCCCGGTATACTTTGT
Organism: Aquarana catesbeiana; assembly: GCF_042186555.1. Classification (NCBI taxonomy): domain Eukaryota; kingdom Metazoa; phylum Chordata; class Amphibia; order Anura; family Ranidae; genus Aquarana; species Aquarana catesbeiana. The sequence goes on from NC_133328.1 coordinate 640,095,068, forward strand.
TGCAAACTGTCACCAGGTCACTGTCCTCAGAATCGCCACACCAAGGGAAAAGCAGGAACAAAATGAATCCTCATTCCCACGCTCCTGTATTGGCCTTCTGCCTTTTCTATAATTGTGCACTGGGCTTGAGGTCGGGCAGAAAGAGTCATGTTGTATGGAAGATGCCTACAGGATGATGGCGGCATAACCGTGGCACAGGGTTCCTTCTTACAATTGTGTGATAATAGTAGTCTGCTCTCCCAGTTTATACTCAATTGGAAAGATTTTCACCAACACATCACCCCGTCCTCCATCCATATCTCCAGAATGGAAGCAGGTAAGGATCTGCAATTAAGTATCCTCACCATGTACACAGCTAACCTTTTTTTTCTGCGGCGTCTTTGTTAGCAGCCTGTGTTTTCGAAGTGAGATAAGCAGAGATTGTAATACTTTTTATGATCTCCTGCACCACCTCCCTGTGGATTTGTCTCAAACTCGCTACCCATGCAACCACCCAGCGCTGAAACTTATTTGCAATCTGTTTCCTTCAGCAGTTTCCATAGCAATATCGATTCCACAGTTTACATCCACAAGTGTTTCTACCCTGTGGATTGGATAGGAGCTCGTGCGACCTTGGGATAGGCAAGATGTTCTGCAGAGAGGCAAAGCGGCAAAGGAGACTCGTATAACAAGAAATAAAATGTGACCCCAGGTCTCTGTGCGCCCGTACATAACAGCCCTCTCTCCTCCTGTATGCCATGCACGTCATACTGGAGCTATTTTTGGGCCGTATGTGGATGTGTGTGGCCCTCATGCTCCTGCAGGTTCGGAATCTAAATTGAATGACAAACTCTTCTCTAGGTTATTAGAGGTGGACTTTTAAACATAATTTTACAGCTTCGCTAGTCCGGGAACAGATCAGTGCTGATCTTTTGGTATAGCATTTTTCCGGTACTAATTTCTTGGCTTCTTTTTGACTGTGGGCACAAGAAGTATTGTTGTTGATACACTTTGTGGCCCCACACCTATATGAGCTTGTTGGACATCTCATTTCAAAACCATGAACAATAATATGGAGTTGGCCTGTCCTTGTGGCTATAACCTCCTACATTCCTACATCAGCATTCCTCAACCTTTTCAACATAGTGAAACCCTTGAAACAACTTATAGTTCTCGGGAGAACGCCTGCTAAAAATGACTATGTCTACAACCCATGATACATTAGTGTGAGGGTCAGTTGGATAAAGCCTCCTACAGTTGTGGTCATTGGGAAGAAATACCCCCTTACAGATAGCTAAAAGGATCAATGGTGTCATTGGGAACTTATCTGAGAGACAGAAATTGCTTGAGGAACCCATAGCAATAACTGGAGGAACACCAGGGTTCTATGGAACCCTGGTTGAGAAACCCTCTCCTACATTCTCCACCAATGGTGTCATTGGGAACTTATCTGAGAGACAGAAATTGCTTGAGGAACCCATAGCAATCTCTGGAGGAACACTAGGGTTCTATGGAACCCTGGTTGAGAAACCCTCTCCTACATTCTCCACCAATGGTGTCATTGGGAACTTATCTGAGAGACAGAAATTGCTTGAGGAACCCATAGCAATCTCTGGAGGAACACCAGGGTTCTATGGAACACTGGTTGAGAAACCCTCTCCTACATCCCCCACCAGTGTTGGCTGGTGGTATATTTTCAGGGGGGCCAAACAATGCACCCATGAAATTTCCTCTACACAACTTCTGCTTACTGGATATTTTCTCTTTTTCGGACCATTCTCTGTAAACCCGAGAGATGGTTGTGTGTGAAAATCCCAGTAGATCAGCAGTTTTTGAAATATTCAGACCAGCCCGTCTGGCACCAAAAACCATGCCCCATTCAAAGTCACTTAAATTGAATTCCCCCCCCCCCCCCCATTCTGATGCTCAGTTTGAACTTCAGCAAGTTGTCTTCACCACGTCCTAGATGTCTAAATGCATTGAGTAGCTGCCATGTTATTGGCTGACTAGCAATATGTGTTACCAAGCAAATGCGCAAGTTTACCTAATAAAGTGGCCGGTGAGTGTATGTCTTCACTGAAAATGTCCTGTAAGGACGCAACGCGTAAAGGTGGAGCTCGATGACATCCTCACGCTGATCGGTACCAACCACTGGTGATCTCTGCATAGAGGAGCTAATGCTTAGGGACTTATTATCTGGCTGAGTATATCGCTGGTTCTTCTTTTTGATGGATGAGCTAATATTTCCATAACACTGCATATTAACTATCTTGTGGGTATCTTATATTGTGCTATAATGGTTTTATAAAAATACGAGCAGTGAGCACTATTTTATGATTTTTGTTCCTTTTTATGAATGTTAACCTCCCTGGAGCCATCTGAGGTTAATCTTTTTTTTTACTGGATCTGAGCTTTATCACATCTAAACCTGGCTGTGAATGAAAACCCTTACGTTCATCAAGCTCTAATAAACCTCCTACATGTAGGTCTGCCCCTGTAGGGCTTGCTGTGTGATGACTCTTTGGGCCTCCCTCTGATCACCTTGCAGACAGTCACTAGGGGATTTTTCACACATCCATCCTTACTCCCGTTTGCTCCTTACTCAATAAACAGTCTAGGATATTTGTATTTGTATTTATTGTTGGAACTTGGACGGGAGAAGGGAAGAGTGGGATACTCCAACTGGAACTATTTACAGGTGAAGACAACTCTCATTAGGCCTCTTCGAGTTACTTGTGAATGCAGACTCCAGTGGCAGCAGGTGAAATGTTTTTTTTTTGGGGGGGGGGGGGTCGGTCGGTTGGTAGCAGTTAACGACGGCCTCCCGTTTTCCTGCTCTCCGCGGGTCATCAAGGCAAGGGCGGCTTCCGTTTCCTCCCTCCTCCTCGGCGGCCAATCGGGAGGCTTCTGTTTTTGGAAAACAGGTCTCACACTCGCTTCTGATTGGCCGGATTGAGGATCAGTGTTTCAACAGTGAGGTAACACACCTGGGTGGGATCGGAGAACATTCTCTGCGACCCCAGCCCACCTGATTTTGAAGCCTATTAGAGCCTCTGGCTCTAATCAGGTGCCTCAAAAATTTACCCCGCCACTGTAATTTATGCGCCCGGTGCCCTGAAAGGGGCCGAATGCATTAATAGGGGGCGGCCGCGACGGCCATGGATAGATTCATGATATGCATGAATCTATCTATTGCATATAGGTTGGTGGCGTGGAGAGAGGAGGGTGGAGCCCGGGCGCCCCTAATGGATGGGCCCCCCACTAGCAGACTCTCTGCTGAACCATACTGCCACTTGTATGGAAGAAATAAGTCAGTTTTGCTTACTCTAGCAGCAGACTTGATGCAACTACTTTCTCTTTAGGACACTCACTAGCATCCCCTTGGCTAACACCCATCCACTGACTCTATCTGAAGGGGTGGCCCTCACAGGACAGGCCCCATGACACAGATCTATACTCACTTTAGGCAGGTCCAGATCCTTTCCAGTATCTCCCTTCCAGTCAGCTCTGCAGGACATCCGGGTTTATCTCCTCTCTAACTTCAGGCCCTCAGGTCGACCACCCAAGATCGCATGGCAGGTTTTACAGAGGAGGGGCAGCCAACCCCCCCCACTCCAGGACTCTGCTCTCCAGTCAAAGACCCCGAGCACATGTGCCCTTGGCATATATACAGACACCCAGCATGCATTGAGGCACTTTCCTCTGCCAATAGCCAGGTCTGTAACAATGCTCTCAAACATTCAGACAACATGAGCCGCACCTGAGCACCATGAGCAGACCCTACCAATGGATCCTGCTCCCTGTGCCCTTGGCATATATACAGTCACCCAGCATGCATTGAGGCACTTTCCTCTGCCAATAGCCAGGTCTGTAACAATACTTGTGCTCTCACTTGTCAGGTTTCCTCCCACTGTCCAATATGCCCCCCCTATTGGACCAGTGTGAAACATTCAGACAACATTAGCCGCACCTGAGCACCATGAGCAGACCCTACCAATGGATCCTACTCCCTGGTAGGCAGAGAGCACTCTAAATTTACCTGGCCATCTTCCTGGTAAGCAGAAAGACCCCCAAACTATACTCTCTTCTAGCACCTACCTAGGAGGGGGCTACATAAAATACAAGGGGTCTGTTCTTAACATGAGAAGTTTGGGTGGCACCAGGTAGAATTGGGAGAGCACTATGTTCTAAAAAAAAAATTCTGCACACGAAGTGATAATTAAGATGAACATTTGTGAATATTGGAAACACCTTTGCATGTTTTGGATAGAACATTGAACATTTGATTTGCACTAGACTGTTTAAATAGATTACATGGCACAAACTGGTTTTTAAAGCGGAACTAAAGGGTAAATACTAGGGTTGTCAACTTGTCCCGATACCGATACTAGTATTGTTATCAGTGCCGATACTGAGCATTTGCGCCAGTACTTGTACTGGCGCAAATGCTCCTGATGACTAATCCGATACCTGGCAATGAAGAGGCGGCGTTGTTCGCGACCGGAAGTCTGTGGGCGGAGAGTGCGGAGCGGAGAGCGAGTCCTCAACAGGCTGGCATCAGCGGAAGGTAAGCTGGCCGGGGCAGGGGTAAGGGGCGCAGCTGCATGTTACATCAGAATCGGTGACAGGGCCATCACATTCCGTAACGGAAGTGACGTTCTGTGTCTCCGTCAGAGGTTGAACATCCCGACGCCCATCTTGGTACACCCTGCACTCAGCCGCAGTAAGCCAGCAGCGGACATCTTTTTACACCCAGCCCATATAGTTCGGTTTGGGTGTAACAAGATGTCCGCTGCTGGCTTACTGCAGCCGAGTGCAGGGTGTACCAAGATGTATACCTCCCAACTGTCCCTGATTTCGAGGGACTGTCCCTGATTTGTAGCAAAGTCCCTCTGACCCTCTTTCCTCCTAATTTGTCACTCATTTTGGTCTGATCCATATAGTTGTATAAAATGTACTATTTATCTTTCAAAAAGTGTTTCCCAGAGCTAAACCTTTCATCCAATTTCTAAATTGCTGCATTTGTAAATTTCAAAAGCCAGTATAGAAGAAATAGTAGTAGTTAAAAAAATGCACTTGTGAGTTTAACTAATCTTTTTTTTTTTTTTTGTACAATTCTCCTTTAAGGGGGAGTGACAGGGGGTGTGTCCTATGCCTACATACTTTTGCTAATAGGTGTCCCTCGTTCCCATCTCAGAAAGTTGGGAGATATGCAAGGTGGATGTCACAGCATATAGGATTATGCCAGGCCAGCAATTGACAATCAGTGCCTGCCCATCAGTGCCCATAAGTGCCACCTATTAGTGCCCAATAAGTGCCGCCTATCAGTGCCACCAATCAGTGCCAGCCATCAATCAGTGCCACCTATCAGTGCCAGCCATCAGTCAGTGCCACCTATCAGTGCTCATTAGTGCTGCATAATCAGTGCCACCTATCAGTGCTGCATATTAATGCCTCCCCATCAGGGCTTTTTTTCAGCGGAAAGCAGGGGGGGAACGCAGTTCCCGCACCTCCACCACTAAATGTATGTAATGGCAAGGGGTGCTGGGTTGTGCTACAGTGTCTATTGATGCTGGCTGCTGATGGATCTATTGTTGCTGGAGGGGATCTATTTCTGCAGAAGGGTTGATTGCTGCTGAGGAGATCTATTGTTGCTGGGGTGGGTCTTATGTTGCTGGGGGGGGTCAGTTGTCGCTGGGAGGGATCTACTGTTGAGGGAGCAGTCTACAGTGGCTTGCGAAGGTATTCGGCCCCCTTGAACTTTTCAACCTTTTGCCACATTTCAGGCTTCAAACATAAAGATATAAAATTTTTATTTTTTGTGAAGAATCACCAACAAGTGGGACACAATTGTGAAGTGGAACGAAATCTTTTGGATTTTTGAAACTTTTTTAACTAATAAAAAAATGAAAAGTGGGGCGTGCAAAATTATTCGGCCCCCTTGCATTAATACTTTGTAGAGCCACCTTTTGCTGCGATTACAGCTGCAAGTCGCTTGGGGTATGTCTCTATCAGTTTTGCACATCGAGAGACTGAAATTCTTGCCCATTCTTCCTTGCAAAACAGCTCGAGCTCAGTGAGGTTGGATGGAGAGCGTTTGTGAACAGCAATTTTCAGCTCTTTCCACAGATTCTCGATTGGATTCAGGTCTGGACTTTGACTTGGCCATTCTAACACCTGGATACGTTTATTTGTGAACCATTCCTTTGTAGATTTTGCTGTATGTTTGGGATCATTGTCTTGTTGGAAGATAAATCTCCGTCCCAGTTTCAGGTCTTTTGCAGACTCCAACAGGTTTTCATCCAGAATGGTCCTGTATTTGGCTGCATCCATCTTCCCCTCAATTTTAACCATCTTCCCTGTCCCTGCTGAAGAAAAGCAGGCCCAAACCATGATGCTGCCACCACCATGTTTCACGGTGGGGATGGTGTGTTGAGTGTGATGAGCTGTGTTGCTTTTACGCCAAACATATCGTTTTGCATTGTGGCCAAAAAGTTTGATTTTGGTTTCATTGGACCAGAGCACCTTCTTCCACATGTTTGGTGTGTCTCCCAGGTGGCTTGTGGCAAACTTTAGACGAGACTTTTTATGGATATCTTTGAGAAATGGCTTTCTTCTTGCCACTCTTCCATAAAGGGCAGATTTGTGCAGTGTACGACTGATTGTTGTCCTATGGACAGACTCTCCCACCTCAGCTGTAGTTCTCTGCAGTTCATCCAGAGTGATCATGGGCCTCTTGGCTGCATCTCTGATCAGTCTTCTCCTTGTCTGAGCTGAAAGTTTAGAGGGACAGCCAGGTCTTGGTAGATTTGCAGTGGTCTGATACTCCTTCCATTTCAAAATGATCGCTTGCACAGTGCTCTTTGGGAGGTTTAAAGCTTGGGAAATCTTTTTGTATCCAAATCCGGCCTTTAACTTCTCCACAACAGTATTACAGACCTGCCTGGTGTGTTCCTTGGTCTTCATGATGCTCTCTGCGCTTTCAACAGAACCCTGAGACTATCACAGAGCAGGTGCATTTATACAGAGACTTGATTACACACAGGTGGATTCTATTTATCACCATCAGTCATTTAGGACAACATTGGATCATTCAGAGATCCTCGCTGAACTTCTGGAGTGAGTTTGCTGCACTGAAAGTGAAGGGGCCGAATAATTTTGCACGCACCACTTTTCAGTTTTTTAATTGCTAAAAAAGTTTAAAATATCCAATAGATTTCGTTCCACTTCACAATTGTGTCCCACTTGTTGGTGATTCTTCACAAAAAATTTAAATTTTATATCTTTATGTTTGAAGCCTGAAATGTGTCAAAAGGTTAAAAAGCTCAAGGGGGCCGAATACTTTCGCAAGCCACTGTATTATAGCTGGCTGCTAGAGGGTCTATTGTTGCTGGGTGGTATTTTGTTGTAGGCGGTCCATTGTTGCGAGGGGAGGGGGATCTATTGTTGCTGGTGGGTCTATTGTTGCTGGCTGCGGGGGGTCTATTTTCCTGCTTTTCTTTTTATCAATAACAAATTCCATACAAGTTACTCAGTACCACAAATGTTACTTGGTTCTGTAGTCTCTAAACGGGGCAGTGCTGGGAGGTGGGTAGGGGGTGGAACCAAGGACTGGTGCTTAGAGGTAGGTAGGGGCAAAGACAATGGATAACTCCCAAAAGGGGGAGTTTCTGCACCTATTCTCTGAGAAAAAAAAGCCCTGCTCCCATTAGTGCCACCCCATCAGTGCCCATAAGTGCCACCTATCAGTGACACCTATCAGTGCCAGCCATCAGTCAGTGCCACCTATCAGCGCTCATTAGTGCTGCATAATCAGTGGCACCTATCAGTGCTGCATATTAGTGCCTCCTCATCAGTGCCGCCTCATCAATTTCACCCATCAGTGCCACCTATCAATGGCCATGACAAGCAAATAAAACTGTTTTATTCTCTTATAATGTCTTGAGTTACAGTTCTTCGTAATTCTAAAGAATATATCATTAGTCTGTATTGTGCTTTGAAAACTGTCACATGACATAAAAAAAAGTATCGGTAATCGGTATTGGCGAGTTCTTAAAAAAATGTATCAGTACTTGTACTCGGTCTTATAAAAGTGGTATCGGGGCAAACCTAGTAAATACAGCACTTCCTTATCCAATGGTACCTCGTTGGCATCTTCTTTTGAGTGCTGGTCTTTGGGGCCTCTTCATTGGCCGACGAGGGATGAGGAAGTCACGCCTGTGCATGCACAGGAGCTAGTCATCCCGACAGAGACGCATGCGCAGCTCAGTTTATAGCACCGGAGAAGACAGCGAGCCGGCAGGTAAGGGCATTTTATTGCAGAAGAGACAGTGCTTGTCTCTTCTGCAATAAAATCCTGCCGGCTCGCTGTTCCTTACAGCGGAAATTCAGTTCCGCTTTAAGAGAATGTGTATTTTCCCAAATAGGAATTTTATGATAAGATTTTATATAGTTTATATCTTTGCTTGCACTTTTTTATTTACAGTAGTACCTTGGATTACGAGCATAATTCGTTCCAGAAGCATGCTTGTAATCCAAAGCCCTTGTATATATCAAAGCGAGTTTCCCCATAGGAGTCAATGGAAACTCAGATAATGTGTTCCAGTGCCACTGCTGGTGTATGCAGTACCGCATGTGGCCAGAGATGCGGGGGGGCGCTGGAGAAACTCGGAAACATTGGAGACACTTGGAGACCACTCGGAGATGCTCGGAGACCCTCAAAGACACTTGAAGATCCTTTGAGAACCCAGGGTTTCCGGGGGTCTCCGAGTGTCTCTGCGTGGTCTCCGAGTGTCTTCGGAGCCCCCGCATCTTTGGCCACATGCGGTACTGCACACCCCCGAGGCTTGAATCCTGCTCGTCTTGTGAGACAACCTTCGCTAATCGAGTCAGGATTTAAAAATAAAAAATAGCTCGTATTGCGAAACGCTCGTAAACCGCGTTACACCCAATCCGAGGTATTACTGTATTTCTATAATCTTGGATAGCGCTGCACTTTTAGTTCTATTTTGTTGATGTCTATGGGTGTGAAACACTTAAGTGCTAGCCGGCTGTTTATATAAGATTAGAACATTTAGTTGCGCAGATGGTTCTTTGGGTTTACAGCTACTTGTGTTGTCCCCACCTTCTCTTACTGTACTATATAATTCTAGAGCTTCTGAAGCTCCTATCTGATGGTTATTGACCTCGTGGTAAAAGATGGTAAATGATTGTACGGTGGAGGATTCGGCTTGGCAGGAGAACGAAGGCTTCGCTTGCAGATGGCTTCTCAGAAGAGCGAGGACCTGTCAGTTCAGGTGCTTTGTGATCATTGCTTAAAATAAACATGAGACCAGAGGCGGTGAATAATTCATGGCGTCTTTCTCGCACTTTCAGTCCGGACGAGGAGAACAAAACAGAACCGCCGGAGCGTGAAACGTTTAAGATCTCCACTACGCCTTTAATTTAATGCTCTGAAATCAATAGGAAATTGTTTCGAGGTGCCGAGGGCTCTTCAAGGTTACGGAGACCTTCCCGGACTCCTCGCAGCCATGTGACGCGAGTCCTCGAAGGCAACGCGCCAATGACAGATAATATGTTGTGTGCATAATGATTGTATCAGAGGAGGGCTCGATGTGTGGAACGCACATCCTGTGCCAAGTCTCACTGCCGGTAAAATGGAATTCATAACAAGCCCTATGTGTGGCTCAGAGCGGCACATTGGTCTTCATTACCATAAATACAGAAATGGACACATAGATGCCCATAGTTGTGAACTGTTCATTTATATATTTTGGCACTTGCTGGGGTGGATCTTCTGGGAGGCCTTCAATATATTGGCCTAAAATCCTAATTTGCATTCACTGGCATTTATGTAAATCTGTAGAGTGGATGTTAGACAATACAATAGTCCATGTATGTGCTGGAATTGAAAATATGGCTGGATTCAGCTGTCTTCTAAAGCTGGTGATGCATGAAGGGAAATCAACTTAGAGTGTATGTCAAGGCCAGGGTTTCTCAACCAGGGTTCCTCTGGAGCAATGAGCAATTTGTGCTTCTCCGATAAGTTCCTACTGACACCATTGATCTTTTCAGCTATCTATAAGGCAGTAATTCTTCCCATTGACCATTACACTAATGTATCATGAGTTGTAGATATAGTAATTTCTAGCAGAGGGTTCCCTGAGACCGGAAAGTTATTTCAAGGGTTCCTCTATGTTGAGAAAGTTGAGAAGGACAAAGGCTGGTCTAGTCTTTTTTTTTTGTTTTAGATGGTGTATGGAAGGGAAAGAGCTCCTGTCGGGTTGGTAATACTGTCTGTGAGGGCCTGGCCATTGTATTGCACAATGGCCACTTTTTCACTCTCCTCTAATTCCTTCTCCCCCACTTTCTTTTTATTTATTTCCTTTGTGTGTCACTTTTTTGTATTTTTGTGTTGTACACGATTTGCACTGTGTGATGAGTAGGGTTGCAGGTCCTCGGGCCTGCCATGAAAGTCTTGGGAGGGGGTGGACATGGCCTTCTGGCTTGGTTCACCCTCTCTCATGGGGTCTCCCTTCGGGGGAACCCCACCGAGTACTTGGTGGGGTCTGTTTCGGCAGTCCCTCCAGAGAAAGGGGTCCGTCTGGTCTCGGCCAGATAGGCCAAGTGTAAATACCGTTGTCCCCGTCAGGAGCCTAACGCCCCGGAAGATTCAGGGCAAGGCCCTCTGATTTTAGAGGGCTTGTGTACCCGTTGCACTTTTTTGTGTTTCACTCCTTATGTGTGTGCACATTTTTTTGGCACTGGGTGAAGTTTTTGAGTGTGTTTCACACGCCATGAGCTAAAAGAAAGAAAAAAAAATACTGTCTGTGTCCCCCTCTGTTCATCCATTATATTTGTCCTGGTGGTTATTGTCACCAGTACAGAAAGTGGTGGGAAATCCAAAATGTTATAGTTGTCACCAGAACAAGAGGTGACACTAGATCTGGTGACATCCAAGAGGAATTTTATCTCGCTTCCTGTTTTGTCTCTGGGACAGGAAGTGAATGCAAATTGATTCAGTGGGTATGAACAGCAAGTCTATTTAGACGAAACGCGTAGGGTTAATACGCCGGCCCTGGCCACTCTTCACTTTATCTGTTTGATTTTATGGAATTTGTAACTTTTGGATATCCGTTTTTAATTTATTACCAATAAATCCTGCACGGATTTACACCATGTGGAGATTTTTTCTTTCCCTCACATGTTTCCTAACTACCTTTATTTGAACCGGAAGCAAGGCTATAACTGGTTGGTTGGCTGGCGCTGCCACCTTCCATATATCTCCATACTTGGCGTCCTGGAGGGCTATCCATCCACCAACCGTCCAGTCCTGCTTGAGAGTCCGGTTTCAGATCTTCTGATTTACGCCCGACTGATCCGCCACTGTACAGTGAGTTGGGTCCACCACGTCCGGTAAGGGTATTTCTCCTCTTCTTGTGTTCCCTCGATGGTGACGGCACCTCCTAGGTGCACATTTACCACCAAATATATTCACCCCAGAGACTGTCTGATGCGTGTTTGATATCGTTTCTACTTACCATCACCAATTTTGGGACCTACACATCCTCTAAACCTTATTTTGGGACTTTCCACATATGTCACACTACCCTATTTGTTTTCATTAGTAATTTTTTTTGATTATTGCACTCATAGTGCCTTCTGTCACATCTTTTACAGCAGTGATATATCACGTTTATTTTCAATTTTTGTTGATGAGTGAATTTATATTGTATGACATTGGTGTTCACATGTTTTTATCATTCTTTGATATCTCATTTAGTTGTGAAACATTTCTTTATACATAGGCTTGTAAGGGAGAAACCACCTCCCTTATATAGCCCTTTACTTCACATTCCCAGCGCCACACTTTATACCCTCACTTGCATTACAATTAGTCTCATTGTTGTGTTGGCTGCTCATTTTCTTTAAGGTTGGCGCAGTATTTTACATATTTTTATTATGAACAGCAAAACAACTTCCTAACCTTCCTCACGCTATCCAAACTAAATGACAAAATTTTGTCTATAGATACACTTAAAGCGATAATAAAGTTTACATTTTCTTAAAGTAAAATAACAAACGTGTTATAATTACCTGCCCCGATCCTCTTCTTCTGGGGTCCCCTGCCGTCACTCCAGGCTCCTCCTCTTCGGGAAAAAGCCGCTTTCCATGGGGGCACCCATGTGTACTCGCTCCCGAGCTTCCCTGTCCGCATCTATCGACACAGAGCGGGCGGCTCGCCCCCCCCCCACTCTCTTGCACAGCTTTTGATTGACAGCAGCGTGATCCAATGGCTCCAGCTGCTATCAACCTGCCCAGGGAGGTGGGAGACAACGGCGATAGCCGCTGCTCTCTTGCACGTTGCTGGATCGGATCAGGCTCAGGTAAGAGTAAAGGGGGGCTACGGGGGGATTCTGCAGCATAGAAAGTTTTTCACCTTAATTCATAGAATGCAAATTTTCTACTTTAAGCAGTGTTACTGCATCTGAACATTGTGCAGACCCCTTTAACAAAACAACCCCGTTTGGGAAAGTTGGGGCACCCCAAAGTTTTTCTTAGGGTTTATCAGGCTTTTTACGCCAGACTCTTTGGGTGCCTCGAGAACCAAGTTTGAGAGACCTAGACTTGCATACTCCAGGAGTAAAGCACCAAAAGGGAGGAGACCGTACAGATCCTTCACAAGCTTCATGAGCTGAGGCAGGTAAGTGCTCTTCCCTCCAGTGACATCCTTGATCATATTATTAAGGGTTGGTCCAAAGAGACGTCGTCCCTCAAAGACCATACTGGTCAAGTGATCCTTGGACATTGGATCTTCAGACTAGCACTTTAACCCAACATATGTGTATTGACAAAAGGCTTGTGTGGAAGACAAGCTGAGATGCTTCCAGTAGGACCTTACAGCTTAATTGTAAAGCTCCAGCCATGTGCTTCATGTACTATAACAATGGAGGATCCATTGTCACAGCGGAGAGATCCCTTTTCAGGGCTGTTGACCCCTTTTCTATGGACCTTTTATGTCAGGGCAATTATCCCCTAGCTGTCATGATCATTTTTATTTATCCCTTATTATATATTCCTTGACCTTCTCTCCTCCTCTACCTGGTCCATATGGTGGAGACCCCAATGGATGTAAATAGAGGGGGAATTGTGTCAGACAAACCGATGGTGGCCTCCTTACGGCTTTGCAGATTTTTTTTTTCAGAATCCCTCAGTAACATCCATTACCATGAAATTCTATAATTGTTGTTCCATGTGGATCAGACAGAGAAGACCTCAATCGTCGTGTATTATAGAAGCTTGTGAAGACAAGCTGCCATATTCCTGGGAGTGACGAAGATTTTACAGCAGTTTCCGACTTCACCATCTGTAGCAATCCTTAATATTTATGAGACTCTCGTGTGTTTTTTATGCCGATATTAAAGGGGAAATAAATCAGTCGGCCTATGGATGTTGTTCTCTGAGCCATATACAGCTAGCCCAAGAAATACAACCCCAACACAGGCATATAAAAGGACAAACTGCAAAGCATTTGGCAGTGGATGTTCAGTGCTGTTGACCTTCGATGCGAGACCAAGTAGCATTTGATGAGAATACGGCATTTTAGCGTGGATCTTTAGTTAGGGGTTATGGTTAAGTTTTAGGTTCTTATGTGTTAGATTAAGTTTTATGCAGACAATTGGACTTTCCGCCAACAAAACCATGGATTTTTGTTCGAAGGTTGTTGGCTCCAACTTGTCTTGCATACACACGGTCACACAAATGTTGGCCAACAATTACGAATGTGGGAACGTGGTGACGTACAAGACGTACGACGAGCCGAGGAAAAGGACACTCAATAGCCAGTGCGGCTCCTTCTGCTTGATTCAGAGCATGCGTGAACTTTTGTGCGACGGACTTGTGTACACGCGATCGGACTTTCCAAAAACAAGTTTTGTTGGCGGAAAATTTGAGAACCTGCTAAGAAACATTTGTTGGCGGAAAGTCCGACAGCAAATGTTCGATGGAGCGTACACACGGTCGGACTTTCCGACAACAAGCTCACATCCAACATTTCCCGTCGGAAAATCCGACCGTGTGTACGCGACATTAGGGTTACATAGTAGGTAAGGTTTAATAAAGACAATGGTCCATCCAGTTCAACCTGTGTTGGCCTACGTGCACCAGTGTCTACAATTGTTTCCCATATCCCTGTACGTTGTGCTCCCTAAGATGCACATCCAAGAGTCACATGAAAAAAATGTCACTTCTGAGTCCTGTGTCTGGAGAAAGAGCTGGGGAAGAAGCTAATGGAGTGTGATCTGTGCTCTGTTAGCTTCATTTGAGGACAGGTGAGCCATCAGGGGGCTTTTAGCCCCCTGATGTCTCATTAAAGTGAACCTTTCACCAAAAAAATGCCACCCCCACATTGAGCTATATGGAGGCTGGTACTTATTTTATATACCCTGTAAGTGCAGCAATTTGGTTTTATGTCACTAAAATGAACAGTGTTACACTATTGCAGTCTTTTGTGTGGTTTGTAACCTGAGTGTGAAGGTGAAAAGGAGCGGTGAGGAGGTATCCAGTGGATCAAACAGGACAGCTGCAGGAGGAAGGAGTGCTCCTTAAGTGCTACTGACCTTCTTATTGACCATAAAGGGTCACCAACATCTGATGAGGGTTACTCACAAAGGGTGAGGAGAGAAGCACAGGCACTTTGAGTTGGATGCGTTGCATACCTTCCAACTTTTTGAGATGGAAAAGAGGGACACCTATTAGCAAAAGTATGTAGAGATAGGACTGTTAGAAACCATGAAATCAGGCCGAGACAGGAGTACAGTTAAATCACACTTGTTTAATAATAAAAGTAAAAAGAACAAACGTAGTCAAAACATAGCCAAAGTTCAGTAACTGGAGCTATGAGTAAGCACTTGGACAAGTGTGAAACGTGTTAGCCTATGATCTGTACACTCTGTCTATGATGTCCTATATCTGATGTGTTCCTGATTTTAAAATAAAGAAACTTGAATTATTACTTCTTGGAGTGCGGCTGTCCAGATCTTCTTGTTTGCACATAGTCTCTACTAGCATGAGCCAGCACTTGGAACCTCTCATCTCTGGAGAACAAGATCAGCTTTACACCTGGTGAGACCTAAACTAGTGCGGGGATAACTTTTGTATTGCAACCGGAATGGATAGTCAGCCAAGCCAGAAGTCAGGGATCAATGTAGTGGAACAGCAAGCAGGATCTGGAGCCAGAAGGGATGTCAGCAAAGCAAGTCTTGAACAGGATCGCAGGAGATAGTTTCTGAGGTGTTGACCAAGGCGAAGGCAGAGCTCCTCTGGACTGGATGGCTTAAGTAGGCAGGACTGACGAGCAGGATATCATCAACAGCTGAGTAACTGTGGAGAGATGGGAGCTGGCAATTAGCCGACAGCTGAGCGGCCAGCTCTGAGAAGGAAGGACTGAGCCCAGCCCTGACAAGAACACCCCCGTAGGAGAATTATACAAAAAAAGTGACTGGTTAAACCCACAAGTGCCTGTTTTTTTTTTACCTCTACTATTCCTTTATACTGGCTTTTGAAACTTACCAATGTAGAAATGTAAAAATTGGATGAAAGTTTTAGCACTGGGAAACAATTTTTGAAAGATAAAAAGTGCAACTATATAGATCAGACCAAAATGAGGGGCAAATGAGAAGGAATGAGCGACAGAGGGACTTTGTTCCAAATCAGGGACAGTCCCTTGAAATCAGGGACAGTTGGGGGGTATGGCATTGCACAGTTGTGGGGAAAAAAATAAAAATAACACGCATATCTTTTTTTGAGTCAAGCACTGGCACTTTATGTGGATTTGCAACTGGAGGACTTTTGCTTGATAGTTGTGTTTGGTTTATTGGTTTGTTTCTTGATATGTGTATCAATGGCGGCCGCTCCAACAAGGGAGCAGGGGCGCCGCCCCCCTAATCCATGCGCCCGGCCCATAGGGCACAAAACGCATGGATTTCAATGTTTTTTTTTTTTTGTTTTTTGAAGCACGTGATTAGAGCCCGAGACTCTAATTTGCTAAAAAAAAAAAAAAAAAGGGTGGGCTCGGGCGCGAGGGGGATGCACCCTGAGCCCACCCAGTTGTGCGAATTAAAATTCGATAATGTTTTGCTGCTTCTCCTCCCTGCCAATCAGGAAGCGGGTCCTGAGACCTGATTGGGCCAGGAGTCTTAGGACTCCCGGCCAATCTAGTCTGAGGACCCGCTTCCGGTTTGCCAGGAGGAGAAACGCCTGTTCGGCCGGGAGGAGAAGCAACGGCCAACGGCTCTGCCCTCGGCAAGCTGGAGCAAGGAGAAGCAGGCGGAGGGGCAGCAACAGCCTCCCTAAGCTTCCAGAAACCCTACCCCGGATCCATCACCATCTTATCATTGGCCTCCTAAGGTAAGGCCACTGATCGCCCCCTTCCCATCCGTCTCGGGCGATAGTCCGTGAGGGAGCCAAATTTGTTTGCCGCTGATGTGTATTATTGTTTGCACAATGTATAGAATTGATTACCGTATATACTCGAGTATAAGTCGTTCCGAGTATAAGTCGAGGCCCGAGTATAAGTCGAGCTACTGTAAGTGGAAAAGAGGGTCAACAATGCCCATTTGCAGCCTCACTGTGCCCATTTGCAGCCATAGGTCCCCCGAACTTCAAACTCCGTGGTTAAGGGTTCCTAGATGCCCCCTAGCTGCAGCCAAAATTTGGGGTCTCTGAACCCAAAGGGTCTCGAAATTACATTGCTGCAGATGGACACAGTTGACCGAATTTGGGGCCCCGTATCTCGGGGCCACTTAGTGCTAGGAACCCCAAATTTGGTGTGCAAACCCATAAAATATCCAAAGCAGGGGTTTCTAGCACCAAGTGTCCCCGAGATACAGGCCCCCAAAAATCGGTTCAGAAAATGTCAAGCACTTTTCTGCAGCAGAGAATGACATTTTCTGAACCTAATTTGGGGCCCCGTATCTCGGGGCTACTTGGTGCTAGGAACTCCAGCTTTGGATATGTTGTGGACCCAGTTCCACTGAGTTTGCACACCGAATTTGGGGTTCCTAGCCCCAAGTGGCCCTGAGATACGGGGCCCCAAACTCGGTTCAGAAAATGTCAAGCACTTTTCTGCAGCAGAGAATGACATTTTCCGAACTGATTTTGGGGCCCCGTATCTCGGGGCCACTTGATGCTAGAAACTCCAGCTTTGGATATGTTGTGGACCTGAGATACGGGGCGCCAAAGTCGGTTCGGAAAATGAAATTTTTTACTGCAGAAAAGTGCTTGACTTGAGTATAAGTCGAGGGGGGCACTTTCAGCACAAAAAAATGTGCTGAAAAACTTGACTTATACTCGAGTATATACGGTATGTGGTATATAGCAACAGCACTCTACAGGTATAAGCATTGGGATTTTTATTAATTCCACTAATCTCACTCCGGCATGTGCAGCAATACCTAATATTGAGTCTGTTACCAAAAGTATTGGGATGCCGCACCAGTGCAGAAAGCAAGGTCCATAAAGACATGGATGAGCGAGTTTGGGGTGGAGGAACTTGACTGACCTGCACAGAGTCCTGACTTCCACCCCACAGAACACCATTGGGATAAATTAGAGCAGAGGCTTTGAGCCAGGCCTCTTCTCATCTAACATCAGTGCCTGACCTCACAAATGCTCTTCTGGAAGAATGGTCAAACATTCCCATAGACACACTCCTAAACCTTGTGGACGGCCCTCCCAGCTGCAAAGGGTGGGCCAGTACCGTTTTTTAGAGCCAGCGATCGGCTATCCAGGGATAACAACCGATGGGGCTAAAAGCCGCTCGGTTGTTATCCCGGAGGAGCGGGAGGGGACATCTCCCCCTCCTTCCGCCACCGGGAGTCCCGATCATAGATCCGCCACTTCCGGCGGCTAGCGAGAGACTGGCACGAAGCCAGAAACGGCTTCATGCCAGTCTTCCTCTGTAAACACAGAAGTGACGTCACAATGTCACTTCCTGTTTACTCGGCTGCCAATGGCGCCGTTTTTTAAAACATACACAGTATTCAGAATCGTTGTTTTTGGGGATTTGAATACTTTGAAGTGCAAAGTACCTGTCACTACCTATTACTGTTTACATTCCTTGTGACAGCAATAAAAGTGATCACATTTTTTTTTTTTTTTTAAAAACACAATGTAAAAAAATAAAAATAAATTAAATTAAAAAAAAAAAAAAAAAAAAATTTTTAAAGCGCCCCCGTCCTCGCGAGCTCGTGCAGCAAAGAAAACGCATACGGACGTCGCGCCCGCATATGTTCAAATCACACATGTGAGGTATCGCCGCGATCGTCGTAGCGAGAGCAATAATTCTAGCACTAGGCCTCCTCTATAACTCGAACCATTGGTAACCGTTATTTTTTTTTTTATATGTCGCCTATGGAGATTTTTAGGTACCGTAGTTTGTCGCCATTCCACGAGTGTGCGCAATTTTAAAGCGTGACATGTTTGGTATCTATTTACTCGGCGTAACCTTATCTTTCACATTATACAAAAAAATTGGGCTAACTTTACTGTTTCTTTTTTTTAAATTCATGAAAGTGTCTTTTCCCCCAAAAAGTTGAGTTTAAAAGACCGCTGCACAAATACCGTGTGACATAAATTATTGCAACAATCTCCATTTTATTTTCTAGATTCTCTGCTAAAAAATATACATAATGTTTGGGGGTTCTAAGTAATTTTCTAGCAAAAATACAGATTTTAACTTGTAAACACCAAATGTCAGAAATAGGCTTAGTCGTGAAAAGGATAAAGACCTTCTAGGTTGAACTTTCACCAATCACAGTGCTTTCACTAAACAGCTTAGTGCCCTCAGAACTCTCACCTCAATAATGTGACTGACTAGAAAGCCTTCTGGACAAATATATAAGCTGATGGTCCTTCCTTGGTGTATTTCTTTCCTTATCTCCTCTATATTGAATCCAGGCTCTTAAAGTATCGCTAATGGTTCCGAACCCCATTTAGGAATGAAATAGATAGAATGCCTCCCATAGTGTATTATCGTTTAAAATGGAGCAATTTATTAAAACACAAATGGACGCTTACATCAATATGAATTAAAAAGTGCATAAATGTAAAAACAACAGCGTTTGATCGCCTCTCACGTCACTTCTAGTCTGCTATACACTACGGCCAAGCTCTACGCGTTACGTCACGTCACATGACTTCATCAGGGGAACTGGAATGGTTGACTAGTGATTGTATTTATCTTCTCCCGATCACACTGAGAACATCCATCGTGGATGTTTATTTTTTGTCATTTGCGTGTACTATGAACACATTGTTTTTGTAGCATTTCCATCACCTTTATTTAGTCACACATTACATATATATTCTGGATTGATCACAATTACCTGGTAGGGACTAAGGGACCACCTACGTATTTATTCTGCACTGAGTAAATAGATACCCAATATATCAAACCTTAAATTTGCATTTGATTTTGTCCCACTCCTCTTTGCAGATCCTCTCCAAGTCATTAAGGTTTCGAGGCCGACGTTTAGTAACTCAAACCTTCAGCTCCCTACACATATTTTCTATGGATTGAGGTCTGGAGACTGGCTAAGCCACTCCAGGACCATAATGTGCTTCTTCTTGAGTCACTCCTTTGTTGCCCTGGCCGTGTGTTTTGGGTCATTGTCATGCTGTCCATGACCCATTTTCAATGGCCTGGCTAAGGGAAGG
The DNA here is from genome assembly GCF_042186555.1 of Aquarana catesbeiana. NCBI lineage: Eukaryota > Metazoa > Chordata > Amphibia > Anura > Ranidae > Aquarana > Aquarana catesbeiana. The sequence goes on from NC_133328.1 coordinate 640,114,763, forward strand.
AGGTTCTCACCCAAGATTTGCGGGACATGGTCCCGTCCATCGCCACTTTGATGCGGTGAAGTTGTCCTGTCCCCTTAGCAAAAAAAACACCCCCAAAGCATAGTATTTTCACCTCCATGTTTGACTCGGGGATGGTGTTCTTGGGGTCATAGGCAGCATTTTTCCTCCAAACATGGCAAGTTGAGTTGATGCCAAAGAGCTTGATTTTCCTCTCATTTGACCCCAACACTTTCACCCAGTTCTCCTCTGAATCATTCAGATGTTCATCAGCAAACTTCAGACGGACCTGTACATGTGATTTCCTGAGCAGGATGACCTTGCGGGTGCTGCAGGATTTCAGTCCTTCACGGTGTAGTGTGTTATCAATTGTTTTCTTGGTGACTATGGTCCCTGAAAAGATTCTCCTCTGTAGTTATGGGCTGATTCCTCACCGTTCTGATAATCATTGAAACTCCACGAGGTGAGACCTTCCATGGGGCCCCAGACCGAGGGAGATTGACAGTTATTTTGTGTTTTTTCCATTTGTGAATAATCACACCAACTGTTGTCACCCTCTCACCAAGCTGCTTGGCGATGGTCTTGTAGCCCATTCCAGCCTTGTGTAGGGCTACAATCTTGTCCCTGACATCCTCGGACAGCTCCTTGGTCTTGGTCTTGGTCATGGTGGAGAGATTGGAATCTGATTGATTGCTTTTGTGGACAGGTGTCTTTTATACAGGTAACAAGCTGAGATTAGAAGCACTCTCATAAAGAGAGTGCTCCTAATCTCCGATCATTACCTGTATAGAAGGCACCTGGGAGCCAGAAATCTTGCTGATTGATAGGGGATCAAATACTTATTTCACTCATTAAAATGCAAATCAATTTATAACTTTTTTTTAAATGCATTTTTCTGGATATTTTTGTTGTTATTCTGTTTCTCACTGTTAAAATAAACCGACCATTAAAATTATAGACTGATCATTTCTTTGTCAGCGGGCAAACGTACAAAATCAGCAGGGGATCAAATACTTTTTTCCCCTCACTGTATCTCGCATGCACATACTAGAGCTGATTTAGACAAGGGCCAATTAACCCACCTCTACCTAGAGCAATTCACTTAGTAAATTATAAACTGTTGACGCAGGGGTGCCTTAGACTTTTGTATTCATCTATACACCTGGTGTCAGGGCCTGGATCTGAGCCCAGGACCTCAGCTGTGTGTGGCGGTACCTCTTCTTGTGGAGCCATCTGAGATGCTAGACAGCACCCTGTCTGATCCATTAGACAACCTTTCCTTGTACCTTGCTTCTTGTGAACCTTGAACTCTTTGCTCCTCCCATGAACTTCCTATTTAAGCCATGTCTCTGCACTTCCTGTTTGCCAGATTATTGTGATCTCTCCAGCCAATATCTGACTCTTGTCACTCCTGCTGTCCTTCGTATTTTCACTACTTTTTGTTACCAACCTTTGGCTTATTCCTTGACTACGCTTATGCTTGATCCCAACCTGCAACCACTTGTTACTGACCTTTGGCTTGTTTACTGACTACACTTCCACTTGATCGCTACCTGCTCTATCTGCTACTGGACCCCGGCTTGCTCGCCTCTTGGTGGGGCGATCCTGAGGACCACGACCTAGTACTAAAATGCAGCAAAACCCTTCTCGGCCATCAGGAGTTCTGGTGAAGTTAGTGGTTAGGGTTAGATTCTGCACCTTGGGTAAGCCCCTATTGCTTGTATACCTATCCTGCTGGTAGGTAAGAGCATCTCTATTGCTATATTTATTGGTCTCCGAGCCTGACCCCTGACCGTGACACCTGTAGAGATGTGGAATATGTGGAGATCTATTTTAGGTGGTTAATTGTGAACCCGGTGAGCACAAAGTCTATAAACCTTTAGGTGGATCCATCAGGATTGGGACATCGTTGTAAATTAATTCTCTACATACCTGAAATCACTTCTGAAAGTGGTCCTTGCAGATGCATAACTACTGGAAGTTGGTCCACATGCTAAGGTGGAATTGGTGGCTTTTCAGTGGTGCCATGGCAGGTCTACGGGTGGTGTTGTGGGCAGCGAAAGGGAAGATAATGCCCCAATTATGCTTGGGGAAGCAGTCTTAAGCAATGGGTAAGCCCATGGTTGGGTAGACTCCATTCCTTGGCTAAAACATAACACTGTGCCCCCTCGCCCTGGGAGGTGTCCCGTGGCACTGAGGCACCAGTGGAGACAGAGCAGTCTGCAGTCCCGGAGCCGTTACTAAACTCAAAGGAGCTTCTCATACAATACAGGAATACAGAAAACACAATTTATGATTAGCGGTGGGCCTTCTGCTTTACACGGGTTTTGTTGTATGGTGTTCCTGGAGTTCAGCTATAATAGCGCTGGGATTTCACCCTCATTAGGCGTCCTCCTCCTCTCCACTCAGATAATGATGTAGCTCCTCTCTGGATCCATCCACAAGTGTCACCTGTCTGCCTGTTCATCATCGCTCATCAAAACCCTGACATACGCTACGCCAAGGGAATCATAACCAGCCCGTGCCGCATTCCGTGTGAGCTGCAGATGGTGCGTTCAGGAATATCAGCTGTATGTACGTAGGTTCAGTCCTGATAGGTTCACTCACTATCTATCTATCTAATATATATATATAATTTTACAATCTACATTGTAGCTGTAATTACATATTAGCCTTCTGCTCGCTATTGTATTTAACCACTCGTCTGCCAAGGTACGTTTATAAATGTTGATGGCTCTGACTGGAGCGGTGCGCTGGCAGGACAATAAAAAAAGTCCTGCTAGCAGCATCTTTGGAGCGGTGAAGGGTCGGTGTATACACCACTCCTAAACCGCTCCTGCCCATTGAAATCAATAGGGCAGCGCAGCTATACCGCTGGCATAGCGATGCTGCAGCAGCAGCGCTTTGCAGTGGTTTTAACCCTTTCTCGGCTGCTAGCGGGGGGGGTAAAAGCGACCCACTAACAGCCGAATAGCGCCTCGAAATTAATAAATAATAAAAATAGCGGCGCTTTACCGCCGACGCACCCACCGCCCCAGTGTGAAAGGGGCCTTAAAGAGAAGTATGGGGTTGGGTTTTTCTGCAGAATCATACTTACCTAGGGGGATGCAGCATTGGTCCCCCCGCCAGCTCTAAGACTGAGAACCGAGCGATCAAACACCATCAATCGCTCGATTCTCAGGGCTCCCTCAGCAGAGCTGGTGTCTGTCAGTCACCACTGTCTGCTCTGCCCCCCCTCTTGCTCACTGGAGCATTGGACTGTGGAGGGGGCGGCTCGCTGAGGGGCTGAGCCGGGTGCTAGTCCAGGCATGTGTCGTAATCTTGCCCGAGCCTGGACCGGTTCTGTGACATCAGTGGGAGGAATAGTACCCCATCATTGGTGTCAGTGGGAGGAATAGTGCCCCATTATTGGTGTCAGTGGGAGGAATAGTACCCCATCATTGGTGTCAGTGGGAGGAACAGTGCCCCATCATTGGTGTCAGTGGGAGGAATAGTGCCCCATCATTGGTGTCAGTGGGAGGAATAGTGCCCCATCATTGGTGTCAGTGGGAGGAATAGTGCCCCATCATTGGTGTCAGTGGGAGGAACAGTGCCCCATCATTGGTGTCAGTGGGAGGAACAGTGCCCCATCATTGGTGTCAGTGGGAGGAACAGTGCCCCATCATTGGTGTCAGTGGGAGGAATAGTGCCCCATCATTGGTGTCAGTGGGAGGAATAGTGCCCCATCATTGGTGTCAGTGGGAGGAATAGTGCCCCATCATTGGTGTCAGTGGGAGGAATAGTTCCCCATCATTGGTGTCAGTGGGAGGAATAGTGCCCCATCATTGGTGTCAGTGGGAGGAATAGTTCCCCATCATTGGTGTCAGTGGGAGGAATAGTGCCCCATCATTGGTGTCAGTGGGAGGAATAGTGCCCCATCATTGGTGTCAGTGGGAGGAATAGTGCCCCATCATTGGTGTCAGTGGGAGGAATAGTGCCCCATCATTGGTGTCAGTGGGAGGAATAGTTCCCCATCATTGTTGTCAGTGGGAGGAACAGTGCCCCATCATTGGTGTCAGTGGGAGGAATAGTGCCCCATCATTGGTGTCAGTGGGAGGAATAGTGCCCCATCATTGGTGTCAGTGGGAGGAATAGTGCCCCATCATTGTTGTCAGTGGGAGGAATAGTGCCTCATCATTGGTGTCAGTGGGAGGAATAGTGCCTCATCATTGGTGTCAGTGGGAGGAATAGTGCCCCATCATTGGTGTCAGTAGGAGGAATAGTGCCCCATCATTGGTGTCAGTGGGAGGAATAGTGCCCCATCATTGGTGTCAGTGGGAGGAATAGTGCCTCATCATTGGTGTCAGTGGGAGGAATAGTGCCCCATCATTGGTGTCAGTGGGAGGAATAGTTCCCCATCATTGTTGTCAGTGGGAGGAACAGTGCCCCATCATTGGTGTCAGTGGGAGGAATAGTGCCCCATCATTGGTGTCAGTGGGAGGAATAGTGCCCCATCATTGGTGTCAGTGGGAGGAATAGTTCCCCATCATTGTTGTCAGTGGGAGGAATAGTGCCCCATCATTGGTGTCAGTGGGAGGAATAGTGCCCCATCATTGGTGTCAGTGGGAGGAATAGTGCCCCATCATTGGTGTCAGTGAGAGGAACAAATTGGAAAAAGGCGACAACGTTTCTTTTGGTGCAACAATTGCATGAAAATTGTGTGAAAACGCATAAAAGGCACAACAAAAATGTGTAAAAAACATGAAAAATGCAGACGTAGAAGTGTAAACCTGGCTTAGGGTTTAGTGCGTTTTATAACGTGTGTTGTAGCAAGTTGGTTTTCATTATTCTATCTAAACACATGAAGATGCTGAGAAAGACGAACATGCCACATTTTTCTAACCGCTGCGCAATTCACGGCAGAGATCTGAAGAGCCTCACTGAACAAACGACATTACTTGTTATGACACATGGTGGTGGTGGGGGGGGGGTTGCTTTAAAATGGAAAGGTGTGAACAGAGCCTAGAACTTTGTAGGAAGGTAGAACGTTGATTAGCGGTGAAGGTAGAACGTTGATTAGCGGTCGGCCACGAAGGGGTTATCCACCATTGCGGTCAGAAGAAGGCTTTATCTGCTTTGGTAATGTGGAGCCGTCTCCTTCGGGTCCGCGGGCCTTTCCAATTATCGTGCCGTAGTCTTTGCCCTGCCTCACGCCCGCAGCCGGTGCCAGGCCTTGTTTTGGGTGAAGGACTCGGCTAACCTGGATTCAGCCCCGTGGAGGAACCAATTAAATTCTCGTCATGGATTTCTGCCTGAGCCGCACAAGCTTTCGGCACGAATTAAGAGCAAAAAGCACGATCTCGAGAGGCGCCGCGCGAGGCTCTTCCTGATTGGAGGTTGCCCGTGTTCTCCTCTCAGCAGCCTCGTGTCAGCTGAAGCGCCTCCTGGCCTGTCTATTGATTATCTTTTCTATTCAGCGCACGAGGCCTCGCTGGAAACGCGGAGAGCTTCTCTGCAGCGGCGTGCGAAATGCAGATTGTGGGACGCCAGCAGGTTTTCTGCTGGGTTTGCTGCTCTCTCACATGTCATTTCTCTTCCAACATTCTCCATCCTTCCTCCTGACAGTAAATCCAACAGCCTCAAGCATGGCCCTTTTATCTGGCTGTGCCGGGGGCGCCTTTTTTTTTTTTTTTTTTGTATTTTTGAGAAGAACTGAACTGAGCTTATTATTGGGTAGTGATGAGGCCTGAGACAATATCGAAGGAGGCCTATTGTCCAGCTGTTCTGTATTTCAGCTATTGATCATCTACTGCAGGGGTCTCCAAACCTTCTAAACAAAGATTATAGAGATACCAAAGTGCAACCCGAAGTAAATAATAAATACGGTATTCCCCAATGTGGTCCACCTAACGGTGCAAAACTTCCAAATAATGAGAAGGTGCCTTATTCAATAACGCTCTCCGGAATGCTACTGCGTTACCATGTAGAAAGGGATAGGAGAAGGATCTGGGTACCATCGATGGTGAAACTTGGGAGCTTTAGATGTCCTCTGCCCCCTCGGTCTTATGCCCCGTACACACGATCGGACATTCCAAAAACAAAGTCCATGTTTTTTTTTTCCCGACGGATGTTGGCTCAAACTTGTCTTGCATACACACGGTCACACAAATGTTGTCGGAAATTCCGAATGTCAAGAACGCGGTGATGTACAACACGTTTGACGAGCCGAGAAAAATGACGTTCAATAGCCAGTGCGGCTCTTCTGCTTGATTCCGAGCATGCGTGGAATTTTGTGCGTCGGAATTCTGTACACACGATCGGAATTTCCGACAACGGATTTTGTTGTCGGAAAATTTTGAGATCCAGATCTCAAATTTTGTTTGTCAGAAATTCCGACGGAAAATGTCCGATGGAGCCTACACAATTTCTGACAACAAGCTCCCATCGAACATTTGTTGTCAGAAATTCCGACCGTGTGTACGGGGCATTAGGACTCTCATTTATATTTATTACACAGGGCTTATGGAACGCTGGTGCGCAGTCATGTTGGAACAGGAAGGGGCCATCCCCAAACTGTTCCCACAAAGTTGGGAGCATGAAATTGTCCAAAATGTCTTGGTATGCTGACGCCTTAAGAGTTCCCTTCACTGGAACTAAGGGGCCAAGACCAACCCCTGAAAAACAACCCCCCACACCATAATCCCCCCTCCACCTAATGATTTGGACCAGTGCACAAAGCAAGGTCCATAAAGACATGGAGGAGCGAGTTTGGTGTAAAGGAACTTGACTGGCCTTCACAAAGTCCTGACCTCAACCTGATAGAACACCTTTGGGATGAATTAGAGTGCGAGCCAGGCCTTCTCATCCAACTTCAGCACCTGACCTCACAAATGCTCTTCTAGAAGAATGGTCAAACATTCCCATAGACACACTCCTAAACCTTGTGGACGGCCTTCCCAGAAGAGTTGAAGCTGTTATAGCTGCAAAGGGTAGACCAACTTAATATTGAACCCTATGGACAAAGGCGCCATTAAAGTTCATGTGCGTGTAAAGGCAGGAGTCCCAATACTTTTGGTAATATAGTGTATGTAACTCAGGACTGCTTGTATATGTTTTTTTTTTGATTGCACGCATTGGTTTTTGGGTTGTTAGATTTAGATTTTTTGTTTCTGAACAAAGGGCCTTCAGGCTTTGAAAAGACCGGACTCTGGCTAGTGTGAGTGGAAATTTTCCTGGTATCAGTGGGAGTGAAGATTGACACATTTGGTATTAAGGGGAGGAATGGTGCCCCATCGTTGGTGTCAGTGGGAGAAATGGTGCCCCATTGTTGGTGTCAGAGTGCAGGATAGTGCCTTGTATGAGTGGGAGGAATAATGTCCCAAGGGCCGCAGTTTGGAGACCACTGATCTAATGCTTCTGGAGTGGATCGGCCCTCCTGCATCAACTATAGATAAGATAGCAGTCACTCTATTGAGTTGTTTTTGGCCACAGAGTCTGAGGTAGTAGAGGGCAAGGCGACCGATTTTGGAAGCATGATCGACCAAACTGCTTTAACCACTTCCATACCGCTGGCTGTCAAATGACGTCCTTAGGTTTGAGTGGCGATAATTTGAATGCTGGGTGCAGCTACAGGCATCATTCAGATTTTTTTTTTTTTTTTTTTGCTGTTGGAGAATCCCTTCAAAGTAAGAACAATCATAGCGGCAGATCAGCCTCTGGTGGCTCTACCGGCTCGCCTGTGCAATCGGCCAGCTGGAGAAGAACCAACCATAGAACCGACCAAGGACCAGATGACTCTCAGAGGCCCGGGCGTGACGTTATGACGTCACGTCCAACCCCGGCAGTTATAAACACTGCTGTGTATTCGTCTGGAAGGCCTGAGATGTTTTTTTTTTTTTTTTTTATCTCAGGCTTTCCAGCCTAGAGGAGAGATTTGGGGTCTTAAATAAGAGGACCTGTCATGCTCTATTCCTATTACAAGCGATGTTTACATTCCTTGTAATAGAAATAAAAGTGATGACAAAAAAATAAAAAAATAAAAGGGAAAGTGTAAAAATAAAAAAATGTAAATAAGATAAACAATAAAAAAAATTAATAAATTAAAGCGCCCCCGTCACCTCGTGCTCACACGCAGAAGCAAACGCATACGCAGGTCGCATCCGAATATGTAAACGACATTCAAACCACACTGGTGAGGGATTGCTGTGAATGTCAGAGCGAGATCAATAATTCTATATCAAGACCTCCTCTGTAACTGTAAAAAAATTTAAAACGTCGCCTATGGAGATTTTTAAATACCGAAATTTGGCGCCATTCTATGGGCAGACGCAATTTTAAACCGTGACATGTTTGGTATCTCTTTACTCAGCGTAACATCATCTTTCACAATATGCAAAAAAAATTGGGCTAACTTTGCTGTGTTTTTTTAGTTCATTAAAGTGTTTTTTTTTTTTACAAAAAATTGCCTTTAAAAAATTGCTGCGCAAATACCGTGTGCTAATAAAAATTTGCAATGATACCCTAGGGTCTCTGCTAAAAAAAAAAAAAAAAAAATTATATATATATATATATATATATATATATATATATATATATATATATATATATATATATATTATATAATATTTGGGGGTTCTGAGTAATTTTCTAGCAAAAAAATTATGATTTTTACATGTAGGAGAGGAATGATGGGATTCGGCCTGGTATGGAAGTGGTTAAAAACCTTTTCTGTTCCTTAAGGCTTGTACTATAAGAAAATCAGGCGAAACACTTTCGTCCAAAGAACTTTGGTCCGATTTTCGTATATAGTGTGTACACAACTTTCGACAGCCAATTCCGAATTCTCTTTCGAAAATTCCCGAAGGGACAAACTCCAAAATGTTTCTGGTACGGGAACAGAACGAACAATTTTCGTTTAATGTGTACCGTTTGCGTATGTTTTTCGTAGAAGAAAAATCTGAAAAGAGACTGCGTATGATCAGAAACAATAAACAGCAAAAAAAAAAAGCCTTTGTCGTACGAGAATATTCGTAAGAATTTTCGTACAAATTTTATTTCATCGGTTCCGATTTGCTGTGAAACATCGAGAAAAATCGGAAGAACGTTCGCCCGATTTTCTTATAGTGTGTGGCCCACTTAAAGGGACACTAAAGCCGTGTACACACGGGCGGACTTCTCGACCGGACTGGTCCGACGGGAACGAATCCGTTGGACAATCCGACCGTGTGTGGGCTTCATGGGACTTGCAGCGGACTTTTTCTGTCGCAAATCAGACGGACTTTAGATTTGGAACATGTTTCAAATCTTTCCGATGGACTCGAGTCCGGTCGAAAAATCCGCTCGTCTTTATGCTAGTAGACGAAAACCGACCCTAGGGCAGCTATTGGCTACTGGCTATGAACTTCCTTGTTTTAGTCCCTTCGTATGTAATCACGTTCAGTCCAACGTCCGCTCATGTGTACGCAGCATAAGTCCCCATACACACTATTAGATTTTCTGCAGATTTTTGTCTTCAGATTTACCAAAACCATATAATATGAGGTCAAACCTTAAGAGTTTCAGTTTGTATGCAATCAGGCCGGCCCTTGTACTACATGGTTTTGGTCAATCTGAAGACAAAGATCTGCAGAAGATCTAATAGTTGTGTATGGGGGTCTTAAGGTTCCCTTTTTTTTTTCTTTTAAAATAACAAACATGTTATACTTACCTTCTCTGTGCAGTTGGTTTTGCACAGAGTGGCCCCGATCCTCCTCTTCTGGGGTCCCTCCGCGGCGCTCCTGGCTCCTCCCCGCATCGAGTGACCCGGTCGGAGAAACGCTCTCCTTGGGGCACCCGTGCAAATGCGCTCCCGAGTCCTGCTGCTGCATCCATAGACACAGAAGGCAGGACTCGGCACCGCCTCCCCGCCGCCCGCATTATTGGATTTGATTGACAGCAGCAGGAGCCAATGGCTGCGCTTCTATCAATCTAACCAATGAAGAGCCGAGACACCGGCCAGAGAGGGTGTGCGCGTCTCCGGCATGGGAACGAACGGGCTCAGGTGAGTAAAGGGGGGGGGGGGGCTGGTGCACTAAAATCAGGTTTTTCACCTCGATGCATTAAAACGGGAGGGTTTACAACCCCTTTAAGGCTAATGAAAGAGAGGCTTCAGCTCAAATCCCCGCCCATTGGTCACACCCCTCTGACATGTTTCACCCCTATTAGGCTGAGCTGCAGATCTACAATTAAAGTGGAAATGCAGCCTATTCCTAACGAAGCTTAAAGCGGAACTCCGAGCTCCTTCAGAATAAATGAAAAGTCAGCAGCTACAAATCCTGTAGAAATCCTGTAGCTGCTGACTTTTAATATAAAGGACACTTACCTGTCCAGGTATCCCGCCTTGTCCATAACCGAGCCGAATCTTCAATCGGCTTTGGGTGCAGGCTCCGGCATCTTACGTTAGGGAAACAGGAAGTTAAGCCTTACGTCTTCACACCTGGTATCCAACTGCACATGCGCGCGTCGCGCCGCAACTTGTGAATGGTCCCGTAGAGGAAGGAGGGGGGCGAACTTACGGCTTAGATCACTGTGGGGCATCTGACTGGAAGTGGGAGCGGGTACATGTCAAAACCAGGTACCTACCCCCCCCCCCCCCCCAAAAAAAATGTGGCAGTGGAGGAGGGGGGGGAGGTTGCAAACAAGCAGAGCTTCCCCTTATGGGTGCAGCCTGCTCCCACGCCCTTCTAAACGCTAATCTATCTACCCAAGAACACTCAACAATGGATATTCGCAATCTTCTGGCGTTGCAGCGCACCATAACTCATAGTAGTGCATTACCATGCATTACGGGGCAGCGCAATACATGTTGGTTGATATGTTTTCTAGTACATGAATTTAGATTCCTTCCTTGAGTTCCGTTGCTTCAACTACGGACCATACAGGCTCTGACCATTGCGTGGCGTAGCTGGGTCCCTTTATACACAAGTTCTCTACTCTCATGAAGAAAGTAACATGCTAACTCCTTTTAACTAAGGGCTCTGGGACCTCCTCTGGTACTATTTACCGCACTTATGTGGAGCCCTGAAAGATTTCTTGTTCACTTTTTTTGGGGGGGGGGGGGGGGGTGTGGGCTAGGTTCACAGCACTCTTTGTATTCTTTGACTATATGTTCTGTCCGGTCCTGTTGTAGTGGAGTAACTAATAAATTGAATATATTAAGAGCAAGGAGGTCATTTACTTAGATGGTCCTGTGGCAGCTTCTAATAATGAAGAAAGTTTGGAGTTTCCAGGTATGGATATTTTTGTATAGGTACGCTGGTACATCTTGGACCAATGTAGCTATGTGTATACCATACTTGTGGGATCCCTCTAGAGCACATGTGTCCAACACAAGGCCCACGGGCTGAATCCAGCCCGCCAGGCCACTTCATGTGGCCTCATACCCAGGGCATAGCACACAGCTAAACCCTGCACCTTATGTAGAGCACTCCTCAACCCTGCACTCTGTACAAACTGTAATCCTAAAATCTGCACTCTGTACTTAGCAAACCCCTGAATTTTGCACTCTGTATATATTGCACCCCTGAATCCTGCGCTTGGTACATAGTGTACTTCAGAATCCTGCACTCTGTACATAGCACTCCCCAGAATCCTGCACTTAGTACATAGACCCCAGAATCCTGCCTTGGTCCATGCTCCCCAGAATCCTGCACTCTGTACATCACGCACCCCAGAATCCTGCACTCTGTACATAGCGCACCCCAGAATCCTGCACTCTGTTTATAGCACACCCCAGAATCCTGTGCTTGGTACATAGTGCACCCCAGAATCCTGTGCTTGGTACATAGCGCACCCCAGAATCCTGCACTCTGTACATAGCACACCCCAGAATCCTGTGCTTGGTACATAGCGCACCCCAGAATCCTGCACTCTGTACATAGCGCACCCCAGAATCCTGTGCTTGGTACATAGCGCACCCTAGAATCCTGCACTCTGTACATCACGCACCCCAGAATCCTGCACTCTGTACATAGCGCACCCCAGAATCCTGCACTCTGTACATCACGCACCCCAGAATCCTGCACTCTGTACATAGCGCACCCCAGAATCCTGCACTCTGTACATCACGCACCCCAGAATCCTGCACTCTGTACATAGCGCACCCCAGAATCCTGCACTCTGTACATAGCGCACCCCAGAATCCTGTGCTTGGTACATAGCGCACCCTAGAATCCTACGCTTTGTACATAGAGCACCCAAGAATCCTGCACTTGGTACAAAGTGCACACCAAAATCCTACACTTGGTACATAGCACACCCCAAAATCCTGCGCTTGGTACATAGCGCACCCCAGAATCCTGCACTCTGTACATAGCACACCCCAGAATCCTGTGCTTGGTACATAGCGCACCCCAGAATCCTGCACTCTGTACATAGCGCACCCCAGAATCCTGTGCTTGGTACATAGCGCACCCTAGAATCCTGCACTCTGTACATCACGCACCCCAGAATCCTGCACTCTGTACATAGCGCACCCCAGAATCCTGCACTCTGTACATCACGCACCCCAGAATCCTGCACTCTGTACATAGCGCACCCCAGAATCCTGCACTCTGTACATCACGCACCCCAGAATCCTGCACTCTGTACATAGCGCACCCCAGAATCCTGCACTCTGTACATAGCGCACCCCAGAATCCTGCGCTTGGTACATAGCGCACCCTAGAATCCTACGCTTTGTACATAGAGCACCCAAGAATCCTGCACTTGGTACAAAGTGCACACCAAAATCCTACACTTGGTACATAGCACACCCCAAAATCCTGCGCTTGGTACATAGCACACCCCAAAATCCTACGCTTGGTACATAGCGCACCCCAAAATCTTGCACTTAGTACATAGCGCACCCTAGAATCCAGCACTTGGTACATAGAGCACCCCAGAATTCTGCACTCTGTACATAGCTCACCCCAGAATCCAGCACTTGGTACATAGCGCACCCCTGAATCCTATTTATTGCCCCTTTAAGATCCTCCCACTGGTAGTGCAATTTGGCCACACCCAATGTTTAATGCAGTTCAAGGTGAGGGGGTGTGGTTTATTTTCTGTCCCTATTCTAATGAGAAAAAAAAAACAGGGATCAATTTATGTGGTCTTACAAATGCAACCGGCCCTTTAACGGGCCACTATAATGCTGATGCGGCCCATGATGAAATGGAGTTTGACACCCCCCTGCTCTAGAGATTGGAAATCACTGTAGTAGACTAATACACACCGCTACTCCAGTGATCTCCACTCGCTTCTCATTGAATGCAAAGCTTTCTGTGTTTTTACAAGGTGGAGAGGAGGGGCAGTGATGCCATGATCTCCACCTCATCCAATCAGAGAATACTTTGCCCATGCCCAGCAGCTGACATCCTGTGTTCATAAAAAAGCAGTGCAGCCGCTCAGCATGGGACATGGAAACCAGCAGCAATCACTGTATAGGAGGTGCCTACTACTTTGATCTCCAGCTTTCAGGTGGATTCCATGGGTATAGGCCCAGCCCCCTCTCTCTCTCTCTCTCTCTCCTCATTGGTTCACTGGCTGTGATTGACAGCAGTGGGAGCCAAAGGCTCCCGCTGATGTCTCACCCAATGAGGAGAGAGAGACCCAGGAGAGCTGAGGCTCTCATGCACATTGCTGGATCGCGATGGGGCTTAGGTAAGTATTAGTGGGACTGGGGGAGCTGCTGCACACAGAAGGTTTTTTTTACCTTCATGCATAGACTGCATGAAGGTAAAAAGAACCTTGAGCTTTAAGAACCACTTCAAAATTCAAGTTTTTGGGCCCATTGGGTCTCCTCTTCATGGTCTTTAAAGCCTGAAGAAGGGAACTAACTGGTCCTGAAAGTTTGCATCTTTAATAACCTAAGTATGTCAATAAAGGTTATCACTTAACTTCCAGATTTTTAAACATTAGGCCTAATATTTCATATACTGATAATTAAATATTTGTTTTGTGTTCCTTTTTGGCAAATTTTCACACTTTGTTGTGTCTGTGTGCAGGACATCATCTCTCAGATGGAACACGGGCACCAAAGAACGAATGTTGATCAAAGTGACAGATCGGGAGCCAAGCTTCTTGATGCACCAGGGTAATGGTTACTCTACCGACAACGCCCAGGGCACCCGGTCCCGCCGGCCATCAGGCGGGCAGCCTTCCCCCATCATGCAAACGTTCTCAGTAGACACGGACAATTCTGTCTTCTTCCCTGAAAGAAAATCATCCCCGTATATGAAAAGAGCGGAACATGTTGGCTCTTGCTCGCCCCTCCTTGGACGGGGAGAATCATTCTGCACGTTACAATCTCAACACAGAAAGCATTCAAACGAGTCCCAACCTTCTTCTCCACGCTATGCGTATGAGCCCCCATTGTATGAAGAACCTCCCATGGAGTATCAAGCTCCCATCTATGATGAACCGCCCATGGAAATGCAGTACGACAGCAGCGGCAATTTTCGAGCAATGTCCCCGCAAAAGTCACCTGTCCGAAAACCACACGGCTACCTACAGTCACCCAAACAGGTTTCCAACTCTCCCTACCAACAGCTTGTGTTGACCAAACAGAAGTGCTCTGACAGGTTCATGAGCTTGGACTACAGCCCGGCCGGAAAGGAGTATGTAAGGCAGTTAGTCTATGTAGAACAGTCAGGGTCCAGCCCAAAGATGAAAACGGGTATCAGGCATAAATACACACCCAATACCATTGGTGGATCTTACTCCTTGCAGCACAATCCACCCTATATGAGGGACCATCGTTTGGAGGTGAAGTCTGGAGATTACAGCAGCATGGAGAACGCCGAACTGCGACACAACCAACAACAACAGCAACACCAACAGTTTCATTCTGAAGATTCCATGTCTTGGTCTAGTCAGCAGGACGCCATGTCCTCTACGAGCTACTCCCCCAACACAAGAAAACGGAAAAGCAGGAAACCCTCCTTGTCCCAGGAACCGAACTCAGCTCCGGCTGATGTCACCGCAGAGAGGGAGCAAATGAATGAGAATAATATGGTAGAAGAAAGGCCTTCATCGATGCCCAACAGGCCGCTAATGAGCCGGACAGAGAGTCGGTCATCAGAGTCTGATATGCACCGTGGCTCAACCGAAGCCTTTATGGCCCAGGCCCGTCTGGCATGGGAGGCCCAACAGGCCCATTTCCACATGAAGCAGAGGAGCAGCTGGGACTCCCAGAAAGACGGCTCTGGTTATGAGAGCGATGGTGCCGTGCCTCTACCAATGCCTGGCCCTGTGGTCAGGGCCTTCAGTGAGGACGAGGCGCTGGCACAGCAGGATGGCAAATACTGGAAGAGGAACCCTTTCGATAAACTTGGCTTTCCACAAATACTACTGGAAAAAAGTGTGTCTGTCCAAACCAATCTGGCCTCACCAGAGCCGTACTTACACCCATCTCAGGTAAGCAGGGCGTTCTGTTATAGTCACTGTGTGATAATATTTGTAGACCATGCTTTGGGTGGGATGCCACTCACTTGTGTATGTTCTACCATAGCAGTCTGAACCAGAGCCAACACACCGATCAAACACAGGTCACTTCTGCTGGTACCAATCCAAAAATGACAGGTTATTAAAGAAAAACTCCACCCAAAAATATTATTAAAAATGATACATGTTAATATTTAAACTTACTCTGTATTGTTATTGTACATTCACATATAAATGAAATATTGGCAAATTCTGCAGTGCTGTAACACTGAGCCATTCCAGTTGGTCTTTGCAACAGAGGAGCTTACACTCTAATGTCCCCCCACAGTCACACACTATTATTATTATACATTTATATACACTATATTACCAAAAGTATTGTGACGCCTGCCTTTACACGCAAATTAACTTTAATGTCATCCCAGTCTTAGTCCGTAGGGTTCCATATTGAGTTGGCTCTGCCCTTTGCAGCTATAACAGCTTCAACTCTTCTGGGAAGGCCATCTACAAGGTTTAGGAGTGTGTCTATGGGAATGTTTGATCATTCTTCCAGAAGAGCATTTGTGAGGTCAGGTACTGATGTTGGACAAGAAGGTCTGGCTCCCAGTCTCCCCTCGAATTCACCCCAAAGGTGTTCTATCAGGTTGAGGTCAGGACACTGTGCAGGCCAGTCATGTTCCTTCACCGCAAACTCGCTCATCCACGTTAGGGCTGGGAAAAAAATCGATTTAAATCTTGAATCAAGTTGAGAGGTCAACTCGATTCAAAATTTAAGCAAATCGATTTTTTTTAGATTTTTTTTTTTTCACCGCGCCGGTCCCGAGGCGCTGCGGGCATGAGTTTTTAGGCGAGGCCGCGGCTTCGGCCTAGTCCGCGGCTACGGCCGGACGCCGTGGACTAGGCCGAACCCGCGGCCTCGCCTAAAAGCTAATGCCCGCAGCGCCTCGGGACCGGCGCGGTTTCCAAAAAAAAAAAAAAAATTTGAATCGTGAATCGAGTTTTTTTTAAGAAAATCTCCCAGCCCTAATCCACGTCTTTACCGACCTTGCTTTGTGCACTGGTGTGCAGTCCTGTTGGAAAGGGAAGGAGTCATCCCCAAACTGTTCCCACAAAGTTGGGAGCATGAAATTGTCTAAAATGTCTTGGTATTCTGACGCCTTAAGAGTTCCCTTCACTGGAACTAAGGGGCCAAACCCAAACCCTGAAAAACAACCCCCCACCATAATCCCCCCTCCCCCCACACACCATAATCCCCCCTCCACCAAATGATTTGGACCAGTGCACAAAGCAAAGGGATGCCATCAAAGTTCATGTGCGTGTAAAGGCAGGTGTCCCAATACTTTTGGTAATATAGTGTAGCTCTGACATATACCGTAGTGCTGTATTTGACAGGGGGCAGTATGTGCGGGAGAAGAGCGTACAGGGTATGATGGAGTGAGCAGTATGTGTGGGAGAAGAGTGTAGAGGGTATGATGGAGTGATATGTGCGGGAGAAGAGTGTAGAGGGTATGATGGAGTGAGCAGTATGTGCGGGAGAAGAGTGTAGAGGGTATGATGGAGTGAGTGGTATGTGTGGGAGAAGAGTGCAGAGAGTATGATGGAGTGAGCACTATGTGCGGGAGAAGAGCGTAGAGGGTATGATGGAGTGAGTGGTATGTGTGGGAGAAGAGTGCAGAGAGTATGATGGAGTGAGCGGTATGTGCGGGAGAAGAGCGTAGAGGGTATGATGGAGTGATATGTGTGGGAGAAGAGCGTAGAGGGTATGGTGGAGTGATATGTGTGGGAGAAGAGCGTAGAGGGTATGATGGAGTGATATGTGTGGGAGAAGAGCGTAGAGGGTATGATGGAGTGATATGTGAGGGAGAAGAGCGTAGAGGGTATGGTGGAGTGATATGTGTGGGAGAAGAGCATAGAGGGTATGATGGAGTGAGCAGTATGTGCGGGAGAAGAGCGTAGAGGGTATGATGGAGTGATATGTGTGGGAGAAGAGTATGATGGAGTGATATGTGTGGGAGAAGAGAGTCCTGAATACAATGAACTGGTCTCCAGGCTACCATTGCAATGTGTCTTATACATTCTCTGTGTTGACAGATCTGATCAGAAATCTGTGATGTCATCGGCAGGACGCTCACACTGGGAATGTAGTGAACAGACTGTTATTGATGGAGATTCTCATCTCCCGTTCTCATCTCCCGCTGGTCACCCCGTGGTTTAGAATTGACCTTTGTGTGGTACAATCTTTAGCTATTCGAGGGATCGAACAATGAGCTCCTTCTTACTTCTGATGTCACCATGTTAGAATGTTTTCTATGATTATGAGGCCTTCTGACATCACACAAAGCTCTCAGTGTTGTCCTCCAGGATGAAGATGATGTCATTGTCATCTCTATAACCACATTGGATCACTCAATGATTACATCTCCAAGCTCATGTTATGGGCGGAGACCCCCCAGAATTTTCCATCTCTGCTTAATACAGGAAATGTGCCCTTTGGCAAAACCCAAATTCAAAAGCTCATTGTTATTGTGGTGATACATGACATCAGCCTCTCATACAGGAATCAAGAATGGCACATGACTCCATTGCTTTTTATTTGCTACATTTCTATAGCTCCGACATATACTGCAGTGTTGTACAGAGATCACTGAGCTACTCAAATCAGTCTCTGTACCAGGGGAGCTTACACTCTAATGTCCCCTCCCACAGTCACACACTATTATTATTATACATTTATATAGCTCTGACATATACCACAGCACTGTACAGAGAACACTGAGCCAGTCACATCAGCTTCTGTACCAGAGGAGCTTACACTCTAATGTCTCCCCACAGTCATACACCTAAACTATAATACACCAGGAAGAGTTTGCCCTTTCCAGGAGGGGCAGGGTTGGGTATACCTGCAGCAGAAGAGAGCACAGGGTAAGACAAAGGGCAGTATATTCTGCAGAGTAGTGTGCAGTATTTGACAGGGGGCAGTATGTGCGGGAGAAGAGCGTAGAGGGTATGATGGAGTGAGCAGTATGTGTGGGAGAAGAGTGCAGAGAGTATGATGGAGTGAGCAGTATGTGCAGGGGAAGAGTGCAGAGAGTATGATGGAATGAGCAGTATGTGCGGGAGAAGAGCATAGAGGGTATGATGGAGTGAGCAGTATGTGTGGGAGAAGAGCGTAGAGGGTATGATGGAGTGAGCAGTATGTGTGGGAGAAGAGCGTAGAGGGTATGATGGAGTGAGCAGTATGTGTGGGAGAAGAGCGTAGAGAGGATGATGGAATGAGCAGTATGTGTGGGAGAAGAGCGTAGAGGGTATGATGGAGTGAGCAGTATGTGCAGAGTGCATGCATGAATCTATCTATGGCCGCCGCTGCCACTCCCTATTCAGGCGCCTGGCCCCTTTTTGGAGGCTCGTATGGATACTGGGGAGAGATGTGTGAGTGCTGGGGGCAAGATACAGAGAAAAGACAGTATATCCTAACACAAAAATACAATCCTAGAATGCACACTAAGAAACTTCTATAGAGATGGGAACTCTTATGCCGCGTACACACGAGCGGACTTTGCAGCATACTTTGCCCGGCAGACTTTTCGATGGACTTTACGACGGACTTTCTGAATGAGCGGACTTGCCTACACACAATCAACCAAAGTCCGATGAATTCGTACGTGATGACTTACGACCGGACTAAAACAAGGAAGTTCATAGCCAGTAGCCAATAGCTGCCCTAGCGTGGCTTTTTGTCCGTCGAACTAGCATACAGACGAGCGGACTTTTCGACCGGACTCGAGTCCGTCGGACAGATTTGAAACATGATTCAAATCTAAGTTCATCCAACTTTTGAGAAAACAAAGTCCGCTGGAGCCCACACACTATCGAATTGTCCGACGAAATCCAGTACGCCGGGCAAAGTCTGCCATAAAGTCCGCTCGTGTGTACGCGGCATTAGTGCGAGACCAATGTGTGTGCTGGAGGTTGGATGTCACTAGGAAAGACCAATGTGTGTGCTCGAGGTTGGATGGCACTAGGAAAGACCAATGTGTGTGGTGGAGGTGAGATCTTATTGGAGAAAGACCAATGTGTGTGCTGGAAGTGGGATCTCACTAGGAAAGACCAATGTGTGTGCTGAAGGAAGGATCTTACTAGGAAACACCAGTGTGTGTGCTGGAGGGGGGTCCCACTAGAAAAAGACCAATGTGTGTGCTGGAGGGGGATCTCACTAGAAAAGACCAGTGTGTGTGCTGGAGGGGGATCTCACTAGAAAAGACCAATGTGTGTGCTGAAGGTGGGATCTTAATAGAAAAAGACCAATGTGTGTGCTGGAGGTGGAATCTCATCAGCCTCATCCCACTGGGAAAGACCAAGGTGTGTGCTGGAGGCGGGATCTCACTAGGAAAGAGCAATGTGTGTGCTGGAGGTGGGCTCTCACTAGGAAAGAGCAATGTGTGTGCTGGAGGGGGGATCTTGCTAGAAAAGGATCAGTGTGTGTGCTGGAGGGGGGATCTCACTAGGAAAGACCAAGGTGTGTGCTGGAGGCGGGATCTCACTAGGAAAGAGCAATGTGTGTGCTGGAGGTGGGCTCTCACTAGGAAACACCAGTGTGTGTGCTGGAGGGGGGATCTCGCTATAAAAAGATTAGTGTGTGTGCTGGAGGGGGGATCTCACTAGGAAAGATCAGTGGGTGTGCTGGAGGGGGGATCTCACTAGGAAAGAGCAATGTGTGTGCTGGAGGTGGGATTTTACTAGAAAAAGTCCAGGAGGTGGGATCTTATTGGGTAAAGACCAATGTGTGTGCTGGAGGTGGGGTCTTATTGCGGAAAAACAGATGTGTGTGCTTGAGGTGGGATCTCAGTAGGAAACACCAGTGTGTGTGCTGGAGGGGCATCTCACTAGGAAAGACCAATGTGTGTGCCGGAGGGGGGATCTCACTAGAAAAACACCAATGTGTTTGCTGGAGGGGGATCTCACTAGGAAAGAGCGTGCTGGAGGTGGGATCTTATTGGACAAAGAGCAATGTGTGTGCTGGAGGGGGCTCTCACTAGGAAAGACCAATGTTTGTGCTGGAGCAGGGGCGGATCCAGAGTCTAGTCTCGGGAGGGGCACTGCCAGAAAATACCTTTTTTTTGCGGGCAGTTTATCGGGGAAACGGCTGGTGTTGGTGCTTCAATCATCACGGCACCATGGTTATTATGGTGTCAGGATGATTGAAGCGCATTTGTTCTATTCTTACATTGTAATATAAAGTGAAATAGTTCAACTCACCATAATGCTGAATCAGTGGGAGCCCTGAGCGTGTCACTTTCCATGTCGCCTGCCACCAAATGCGGATTGTCACCTGCCACACGCTGCGAATTGTCACTTGCCACGTCACCTGCCACTAGATGCGGATTGTCACTTGCCACATCACCTGCCACATGCTGCGGATTGTCACTTGTCACGTCACCTGCCACACGCTGCGAATTGTCACTTGCCACGTCACCTGCCACACACTGCGAATTGTCACTTGCCCCAAATGCGGATTGTCACTTCCCATGTCACGGTCACCAGATGCGGATTGTCACTTGCCACGTCACCTGCCACACGCTGCGAATTGTCACTTGCCACGTCTCCTGCCACCAAATGCGGATTGTCACTGGCCACGTCACCTGTCACCAGATGCGGATTGTCACCTGCTGTGTCACTTTCCTGCTAAGGTGGTCTCTTGCTACGTCCCAGAGTCAGGCAGCAGATTACCAGTCAAGTAGCAGAGAGATGATGTAATCATCTTATTGGGTAAAGACCAATGTGTGTGCTGGAGGTGGGGTCTTATTGGGGAAAAAACGATGTGTGTGCTGGAGGTGGGATCTCACTAGGAAAGACCAATGTGTGCTAGAGGTGGGATCTCAGTAGGAAACACCAATGGGTGTGCTGGAGAGGGGATCTCACTGGAAAAGACCAATGTGTATGCTGGAGGTGGGATCTTACTAGGAAAGACCAATGTGTGTGCTGGAGGAGGGATCTCACTAGTTAAGACCAATTAGTGTGCTGGAGGAGGGATCTTACTAGGAAACACCAGTGTGTGTGCTGGAGGGGGGGGATCCCACTAGAAAAAGACCAGTGTGTGTGCTGGAGGTGGGATCCCACTAGAAAAGAGCAATATGTGTGTTGGAGGGGGATCTTACTAGGAAAAGAGCAATGTGTGTGCTGGGGGGAATCCCACTAGGAAAATCCAAGGTGTGTGCTGGAGGGGGGATCTCACTAGGAAAGATCAAGGTGTGTGCTGGAGGGGGGATCTTACTAGGAAAGAGCAATGTGTGTGCTGGAGGGGGATCTCACTGGGAAATGTGTGTGTGCTGTGCACCAGAATAAATGGCTGCTTTAATGAAAGGCACATAAGCGCTAGAAAAACACCAATGTGTTTGCTGGACGGGGATCTCACTAGGAAAGAGCGTGCTGGAGGTGGGATCTTTTTGGACAAAGAGCAATGTGTGTGTGCTGGAGATGGGATCTTACTAGAAAAAGTCCAATGTTTGTGCTGGTGGGGGCTCTCACTAGAAAAGACCAATGTGTGTGTTCTGGAGGTGGGATCTCACTAGGAAAGGCCAGAGGGTGTGCTCAAGGTGGGATCTTATTGGGGAAAGACCAATGTGTGATCTGGAGGGGGGCTCTCACTAGGAAAGACCAGTGTGTGTGCTCAAGGTGGGATCTTATTGGGGAAAGACCAATGTGTATGCTGGAGGGGGATCTCACTAGGAAAGACCAGTGGGTGTGCTGGAGGTGGGATCTTATTAGGGAAAATCCAATGTGTGTGCTGAAGGTGGGATCCCCCTAGAAAAGAGCAATATGTGTGCTGAAGGAGGGATCTTACTAGGAAAGAGCAATGTGTGTGCTGTGGGGGAATCCCACTAGGAAAGACCAAGGTGTGTGCTGGAGGGGGGATCTTACTAGGAAAGAGCAATGTGTGTGCTGGAGGGGGATCTCACTGGGAAATGTGTGTGTGCTGTGCACCAGAATAAATGGCTGCTTTAATGAAAGGCACATAAGCGCACAAAATACCACCCATTAACATGCATGCGGTAATGCACCACACTGGAATGAGGAGATGTGAAGAGGCGTTTAGCGCACACTTACAGCTGATCTCCAGACAGATATAACAAATTGTTGCAGCTCTATACACATGAATACACCATTCAATTTATTTTGTGAAAGAGCCCCTGTCACTTGCTTGCATGTCGTAGCTCTCTCTTCTACTGAGGGTGTCTAATTACCCTCTGTGCTGGCCCAGCTCCTCCACCCATCCCCTCAGGTGCCTGCATAACTGTTTATCTAGCATCTGGGGAAGGAGTGAAGATAAATACTATGGCATGTCAGTTGAGTAACAGCCTTAAGTCTGCTGGGGATTCAGGCATCACCAAGATGGCGGCACCCAGCAGAAGTTTTAGGGCTTTTTGATGTCTT
Organism: Aquarana catesbeiana; assembly: GCF_042186555.1. Taxonomy (NCBI): domain Eukaryota; kingdom Metazoa; phylum Chordata; class Amphibia; order Anura; family Ranidae; genus Aquarana; species Aquarana catesbeiana. The sequence continues at coordinate 640,137,632 of NC_133328.1, forward strand.
CACAAGGTATGCAACCCACCTAAAATACGCTAAATGCATTTATCCTCATCAGAAGATTTTTGTTGAAATGAATAGTTTGGCGACAAGGTCTCTTTAAGTGCAAGCTGTAAGTACCTAAATGTGACTTAATATCAGCCTCTTGCAATCCCGATAAGCAGAGCTCAGACAGGCAGAGATAGAAGCAGCACAAGTAGGAAATCAGGTACTTTGTACACTGGTGTGCAGTCATGTTGGAACAGGAAGGGGTCATCCCCAAACTGTTCCCACAAAGTTGGGAGCATTAAATTGTCCAAAATGTCTTGGTATGCTGATGGCTTAGGATTTCCCTTCACTGGAACTAAGGGGCCAAGCCCAACCCCTGAAAAAAAAAACCTACACCATAATTCCCCCTTTCTCCACATGATTTGGACCAGTGCACAAAGCAAGGTCCATAAAGACATGGATGAGCAAGTTTGGGGTGGAGGAACTTGACTGTCCTGACCTCAACCCGATAGAACACCTTTGGGATGAATTAGAGTGGAGACTGCGAGCCAGGCCTTCTCGTCCAACATCAGTGCCTGACCTCAAAAATGCTCTTCTGGAAGAATGGTCAAACATTCCCATAGACACACTCCTAAACCTTGTGGACGGCCTTCCCAGAAGAGTTGAAGCTGTTATAGCTGCAAAGGGCGGAGCCAACTCAATATTGAACCCTCTGGACTAAGACTGGGATGCCATTAACATTCATGTGCGTGTAAAGGCAGGCGTCCCAATACTTTTGGTAATATAGTGTATATACATGATTCTGCACAGAACAGCCACCCAGTAAATCTGCTATAGGGTGGTCATTAAGTAGTTTAAATTTAAAAAACAGGATCCCCCCCAATCCATACTAGACCCTTCTGGATTTACTTCCCGCCGACAGCAGATGAGTCATGGTTGTTAAGGACGTGGTGGCCAGGAGGTGCGGATCTCGTTCTGGGTGGATGTCATATGAAAGCGCACCCGAACGGCCGCTCCCATCCGCCTGCGTGGTGCGCCAACCTTGGCCATGCCGAGTTGCTAGGACACGGCGCGACCCCGATCTCTATAAAGACCCGCTGACGCGGCTCTTTAACCATGTGATCGGCTGTGTCCAATCACAACCGGTCACATGTAAATACGGAAATGCCGGTAATCGGCTCTCATGGCCTCACACTGACAGTGTGTGTGGTGAGGAGAGCCAATCAGCAGCATCTCCTCGCAGGGAAGAATCATCAGTGCCCTGATTACAGTAAAGCCCCAGAAGTTCCACCAATCAATGCCCATGAGTGCCACCAATCAATGCCCATGAGTGCCCATCAGTGACACAAATCAGTGCGCATTACTGGTACCAGTCAGTGCTGCCTTTTAGTGCCCATCAGCCCCGTATCATCCCATCAGTGCTCATCAGTAGTGCCCATCAGTGCTGCCCACCAGTGCAACCTATCAGTGCCCACCAGTGCCACCTCCTCAGTGCACATCAGTGAAGGAGAAAAATTACTTATTTACAAAATTTACAGACAGAAACTAAGAAAAACTTTTTTTTTATTGAACTATGTTACTGTTGTATTCGGATACTTCAGGATTTCTAAAGAAGGAACGTTTCGTCCGAATTTCAATTTGGTATGAAACGAATCTCACATGTCTAATAGATACATAGGCAAACTGGCAGCTAAACCACTCGTATCTATGTAATTCATCCGTATGTTTAGTTGCTTGTCCGCATTTCCGCCTTAAGTGGGCTGAATGCATCAGAAGGTTTATTGATTCGAGTGCTTTAGTTCCCAACTAAATGGAAGCTTGGAAGGTTGTAACTCAGAGCAGGCGGCATGCAGGTATTTACTTATATAAGAAAGTCACATTGCAGAGTACAGCATGGTGTTATGTCCGCTTTTCCCACCCGGGGAGCCTCATATGTGTTTCTTGAGCAATGAGCAAATTCTGCCTCACAAATAGGTAACCACTGACGTTAATGATCACTTTAGCTCTAGAGTGGGGGATTTCCACTAATAGCCAGCAAAACGGGCATTATTCAATTCTTCTCACTGATCACCAATGTAAGGAACATTCTTCTCACTGATCACCAATGTAAGGAACATTCTTCTCACTGATCACCAATGTAAGGAACATTCTTCTCACTGATCACCAATGTAAGGAACATTCTTCTCACTGATCACCAATGTAAGGAACATTCTTCCCACTGATCACCAATGTAAGGAACATTCTTCTCACTGATCACCAATGTAAGGAACATTCTTCCCACTGATCACCAATGTAAGGAACGTTCCTCCCACTGATCACCAATGTAAGGAACATTCTTCCCACTGATCACCAATGTAAGGAACATTCTTCATACTGATCACCAATGTAAGGAACATTCTTCATACTGATCACCAATGTAAGGAACATTCTTCATACTGATCACCAATGTAAGGAACATTCTTCCCACTGATCACCAATGTAAGGAACATTCTTCTCACTGACCATCAATGTAAGGAACATTCTTCTCACTGATCACCAATGTAAGGAACATTCTTCATACTGATCACCAATGTAAGGAACATTCTTCATACTGATCACCAATGTAAGGAACATTCTTCCCACTGATCACCAATGTAAGGAACATTCTTCTCACTGACCATCAATGTAAGGAACATTCTTCTCACTGATCACCAATGTAAGGAACATTCTTCATACTGATCACCAATGTAAGGAACATTCTTCTCACTGATCACCAATGTAAGGAACATTCTTCTCACTGATCACCAATGTAAGGAACATTCTTCTCACTGATCACCAATGTAAGGAATATTCTTCCCACTGATCACCAATGTAAGGGACATTCTTCCCACTGATCACCAATGTAAGGAACATTCTTCTCACTGATCACCAATGTAAGGAACATTCTTCTCACTGATCACCAATGTAAGGAACATTCTTCTCACTGATCACCAATGTAAGGAACATTCTTCCCACTGACCACCAATGTAAGGAACATTCTTCTCACTGATCACCAATATAAGGAACATTCTTCCCACTGATCACCAATGTAAGGAACATTCTTCCCACTGATTACCAATGTAAGGAACATTCTTCTCACTGATTACCAATGTAAGGAACATTCTTCCCACTGATCACCAATGTAAGGAACATTCTTCCCACTGATCACCAATGTAAGGAACATTCTTCATACTGATCACCAATGTAAGGAACATTCTTCATACTGATCACCAATGTAAGGAACATTCTTCTCACTGACCATCAATGTAAGGAACATTCTTCTCACTGATCACCAATGTAAGGAACATTCTTCATACTGATCACCAATGTAAGGAACATTCTTCCCACTGATCACCAATGTAAGGAACATTCTTCTCACTGATCACCAATATAAGGAACATTCTTCCCACTGATCACCAATGTAAGGAACATTCTTCCCACTGATCACCAATGTAAGGAACATTCTTCTCACTGATTACCAATGTAAGGAACATTCTTCCCACTGATCACCAATGTAAGGAACATTCTTCTCACTGATCACCAATGTAAGGAGCATTCTTCTCATTGATCACCAATGTAAGGAGCATTCTTCCCACTGATCACCAATGTAAGGAACATTCTTCTCACTGATCACCAATGTAAGGAACATTCTTCCCACTGATCACCAATGTAAGGAACATTCTTCCCACTGATCACCAATGTAAGGAACATTCTTCTCACTGATCACCAATGTAAGGAACATTCTTCATACTGATCACCAATGTAAGGAACATTCTTCCCACTGATCACCAATGTAAGGAACATTCTTCTCACTGATCACCAATATAAGGAACATTCTTCCCACTGATCACCAATGTAAGGAACATTCTTCCCACTGATCACCAATGTAAGGAACATTCTTCTCACTGATCACCAATGTAAGGAACATTCTTCCCACTGATCACCAATGTAAGGAGCATTCTTCTCACTGATCACCAATGTAAGGAACATTCTTCTCACTGATCACCAATGTAAGGGGCATTCTTCTCACTGATCACCAATGTAAGGGACATTCTTCTCACTGATCACCAATGTAAGGAGCATTCTTCTCACTGATCACCAATGTAAGGAACATTCTTCCCACTGATCACCAATGTAAGGAACATTCTTCTCACTGATCACCAATGTAAGGGACATTCTTCCCAATTTTTCTTTATTAAAAGTCTTGCAATCAATAAGCATAAAAACAATATATATATATATAAAATATACATATTTACATAAAAATGAAAATAAATATAGCAAATCTGCTCTCACACAAAGAAAGACTTTACAGCAAAAGCAAAAAATCTCAAATAATCATGTCATTACTGGGGAAGATATCTCTAATGTATATATATATATAATCTTACTACGACTCACACCACTACACCAGACAGACCTGCAAGGTCAAGTAACAAACCCGCACCCATTATGCATGCAGCCCTTCTTCAAAAGAAGATACTAACCAACAAATGCTAAGGGAGTGAAAGAAACAGAAGAAGAAAAGAGCTCCTCACCCAGAGATGGGCAGTTCACCAAAGACAGGTCTGATATTCCTCCACGCCCTTCTCCAGACCGCCCAAGGCTCCCTGCCCTTTTTTAAGACCCCGAATTTTCCCAATCTCACCCAGAATATCGTGCACCACCACCTCAACAGAGAGGACTTTCTTCCGCACGGTAATCTGGCACCGTGCATTCCATGTGAAGTAATGGACAACTATACTAACTAGAAACAGTGTATCCAAATCAAAATCCCAGCGAGTCGGGAATGCCCCATACACCCACTCCGCATAACTCATGCGATAGAAAAAGGGGATGCCTAGAGCCCTCCCCACCCATTTATACACCTCTATATTAAAGGGACACTGCAGCAAAAAGTGGTCCATAGACTCCACTTTACCAACACACTCCGCTCTAGGACAATTCCGATCATCCACAGGGTGATGCTTCAAGTTCCCTCTCACATAGAGCCTTCCATGGAAAGGGAGCCAGGCTTGATACCTAAACTTCAAAGGGATTCTTTCTAAATTGATTAAACGCAACCCCTCCCTCATTACAGAGCCTGGGCAATCCCTTAAGGCCAGTGACACACTGAAAGCAGAGCTCAAAATCCTCTTCTCCAGAAACTTCCTGGGGAGGGACTTGATATCCTCCACTGTCACCTGCCACTGCCGAAGTATTTTCAGACACGGGGCAACATAAGCCGGGAGCTTGCCATATCGGACTCTCAGACTCTTCACTGGGCCGCTATCTTCCCAGCATAGCAGAAAAGGCCTAAAACAAGACTGAAAAATGCCCACCCATCCCGGCGGGTTCTCTGCTAGCATGTTACCAAGATTGTACTTTAAAAAGAGCAGACAAAAGAAAACTATTGGGTTGACCATTCCTAGGCCACCCTCCCGCCTAGACAGGAAAGTTAAATTGCGCTCGATCAGGTTCAGCCTATTTCCCCATAACAGTTGGAAAAAACAGCTGTACTCCCTTCTATTCAGTCCATAATTGTCTCTACTGATTTCCACTTTGATGGCTAAGGTGGATGAAGTTGTACATGAGTGTAAGCTCTTGTGTGGCTGCTTCTGTTGCTCCTCCCACATCAAAATAGGCAATAAGCATGTACGCCAGGCTTTCTCAACTTGAAGTAACCACATCAAATAGTCCACATCGAATAGTCCACATCAAATAGTCCACATCAAATAGTCCACATCAAGTTGTCCACATCAAATAGTCCACATCAAATAGTCCACATCAAATAGTCCACATCAAATAGTCCACAACAAATAGTCCACATCAAATTGTCCACATCAAATAGTCCACCCATCAAATAGTCCACCCATCAAATAGTCCACCCATCAAATAGTCCACATCGAATAGTCCACATCGAATAGTTCACATCGAATAGTCCACATCAAATTGTCCACATCAAACAGTCCACATCAAATAGTCCACCCATCAAATAGTCCACATCAAATAGTCAAATAGTCCACATCAAATAGTCCACATCAAATAGTCCACCCATCAAATAGTCCACATCAAATAGTCAAATAGTCCACATCAAATAGTCCACATCAAATAGTCCACATCAAATAGTCCAGTCTCATGACAAGACTACTTTGAGGCTGAAGTTTGGTGACTACATTTTTTTAAAATCAGCACCAGGGACAACACTTACAGCAATGCTGAGAGTCCCGTGTGCTGGTGGCTGCTGTCTTAGGTTGAAATATGAATTCCTCTTCTGTTATTGCAGAGGTTAGTATGAGTGGCTCCACCTATGAAAGAACCTCATTAAACATGCCAACTATGTCCACCCTTTCTTCCTCCCTGTTCTATTCATAGAAGAATTATTATTAGTACCGCCATGACAGGTGCTCTATAAATGGAGGGTAGGCAGGTGAATCAAAGGTTTCCATTCATAGAGTGAGTTTCATTGCGGGAACGACTTCTATGAACAGAGGAGGGGGGCCGGGAAGGACAGGCATAGTCGGCAGTTTTGTCTGTCACAGTTAGTGCTTCCAGGGCTGCTGTTAGAAATCATGGGGCTCCGTACAACCTACCTGATAGGGTCCCTCCAAATTACAAAAATGTAAAAAAATTTCAAATGATTTTTTCCATTTTAAACATTTTTTTTTACAATTTGAAAAACAATTTTTTACAATTGTGAAACAATATATAACCAGCGCAATATTGAAGAAACTCTGTGCAAACTACTATTCATTGGCCTTAAATTGAGGCCTCTTGTGATTGCTGCCAACACCTATCTGAGTGTATGGATTAAAAAAGAAAAAAAAAAATATGAAAAATATGAAAAAACTGTGATAACAAATCTATTCCAAAAGACTCTCAAATGGACCGTGTTTATCAAAATACGTGATTCAGCTGTGGATGTAATTGGATTAGGTTGGACTCTTACCACATTAGGTTGGACTCTTACCAGAGAGCCTGGACCCTTTATTATGAAGGGTCAAAGAGGATTGATGTATTTATCCCAGTAGAGACCACCGACGAAGGATATTGACAGGAATCGCATCAGGATCGGTTCAGATGTATGCAAAGGATTCCACTCACACAATGACCAATGGCCAGATCCCAAAAATATAAACGAGATCATATATGGGACTTTACCCCAGGATTAGCACGGTCCCAGTCTAACTATTTGGCAGCTTCCAGCAAACTTGCAGCACTCCAAACAGGTGTCTCACTCACTTTTGGAGTGCTGCCAGTTTTGGAGTGGTCCACTCTGTCTGGTAAGAGTCCAACCTAATGTGATGGTGGCATACTCACCTGGTGGAGGGATTTGGATCCAGTTACTGTACATCTACAGCTGAATTGTGTATTTTGATAAACACGGTCCATTTGAGAGGCTGCCTTTTGGACTATATTTGTTATCACTGTTTTTTCAGATTTTTTTTTTTTTTAGCGCAGCACTTTTTGAATCCATTTTTGTTTATTGTGATCACATCTTACATTTGTGGTGCTGCTTTGTTTCACACAATTTTGTCATATGTGCAGTATTATTGTTTTATGACCTATCAGAGTGTGTTCACATGTGACTCTCAAAACCAAAATCAGTATAACATAACCAGTGTAGTGCTACCAATAAAAAATACAATCAATAATATAATCCAGTAAAAAGTCCCAGTTTTGTGTATGAATTTGTGCAACTCAAATTTGAAATAATATTTCAAAAACCATGTGCTCCAGTGAATTCAATGACCTCTGGCTGGAATGCCTGCTCCAAATTATGATCCCACTACAGAGTCCCAATCGCCTGTTAGGAAGTCTCTCAGGATGCCACGGAGGGAGGGGGGGGGGGTACTACTCCACAAGATGTCCCTGAACCACGCTGACCTCCTCTTGGGATCTCCATCAATCACGTGCGGCCATAAAGGAATAATAAAGTGGAAACCATAGTGCTCTCTGCTTTGAATATTTATTATAAAACTTCACACAGGGATTAATAATACTCACATTAATGTGTCAAAAACATGCATATCATCAGCTCTCTGCGCTGGCACACAAGAGAGTAACGGCTCTTGCCACCTGTACGCGTTACGCCCTCTATTGAGCTTCTTCAGCAGGTCAGAAGAAGTACCTCCCCCCTTCCCCCGGCATCCTGAGAGACTTCCTAACAGGCGATTGAGAGTCATAATTTGGAGGTGAGAAGGCATTTCAGCCACAGGTGGTGGTCACTGAATTCACTGGATCACATGATTTTTGAACTATCCCTTTGAGTTGCACAACGGTGGAATTCATACACAAAACTGGAACTTTTTCCTGGATTATATTATTGATTGTATTTTATATTGGTTGTGCTACACTGGTTATGTTATACTATTTTTTACAATGTATTTTTCAAATCTTTTTTTATTTTTTTTACAATCGGGGGGTAAGGGGGGGCTGAGATGAAATATCAGGGATCTAAACAGGCCCCTGACATCTCACCTTTGAAACAGAGAAATGAATTGAGGATCGAGATTCTTCAATTACATTCTCTGAAGCCTCAGCTGCACTGAAGATAAATGAACAGGAGACCGAGGCTCCTGTTCATTCATAAACTGAAGCATAGTAAACACAGTTTATTATGCTCAGTCATCAATGGACACAGGAGCGATCGGTACTGATTGCTCACTGTGTCCAATTAAGAAAAGAAAGGGGCTGGTAAATGACATATTGCTGGCCCCTTCCCCCACTCTCCACCCCCCCTGTGTACCTGCAGCAGCCGGCGGGAGAGAAAAGCCAGCAGCGCTGTGGGGGGGGGGGGAGGGGGGGGGATGGGGAAAATCGGATGTGGACAGTACAGGGAGGGGGATTGGTGTGGCGGGACGGGGGGGGGAGCTGGGGAAAATGAGATATGGACAGTTTAGGGAGGGGGATTGGTGGTGGGGGGGGGACAATTACAGAACGATTCACTGTGTCTGTGTCTCTCCCTCCAGCAGCTGAAAGCCGGCGGGAGGGAGAGGGGGAGAAACCGGCTTTCATATTTATGAAATATTTATTTTTTTTGTAAATTCTTTTTATTGAGTTTTTAAGAAAGGGTAAGGTTACAACACAAAGCCTATTGGGCATACCCAGGCTTAGTTAAACAAAACAAGCGCACAACTAAAGTAAGTGGGAACCAAAGTGTAAGATAACCTCACCTGATACTTCTGGTATGTTTCAAGAATATGACAAGAAACAACTCTCCCACAGCATACTAGATTAGTTAGTATAGGATCATAAAAAGCAGGTTGGCACTAATCATGGGGCATTGCCGTTGAGATGACAGTATCCCGGGACTCCGTCCAGATGTCCCATACCTTAGAGAATTTGTTGGGGCATCCTCTAGATCAGGGGTCTCCAAACTTTTTAAACAAAGTGCCAGTTTACTGTCCTTCGGCTTCAGAGGGAGACGGACTTTTGGTGTGAGTAGAAAATGTCCCGGCATCAGTGGGAGTAAACATTGTCCCGTTATTGGTTTTAACAGGAGGAATAGCATTCCATTAATGGTGTCAGTGGGAGGAATGATGCCCCATTATTGGTCTTAGTAGGAGAAACAGTGCCCTATCAATGATGTCAGAGGGAGGACTGATGCCCCATCATTGGTCATAGTAAGAGTAATAGTGCTCCATAATTGGTCTTAGTAGGGGGAGCAGTGCCCCATCAATGGTGTCAGTGGGAGGAATAGTGCCCCATCATTGGTCTTAGTAGGAGGAATAGTGCCCCATCGATGGTGTCAGTGGGAGGAATTGTGCCCCATCATTGGTCTTAGTAAGAGGAATTGTGCCCCATCATTGGTGTCAGTGGGGAAAATAGTGCCTCATCATTGGTCTTTGTAGGAGGAATAGTGCCCCATCGATGGTGTCAATGGGAGGAATAGTGCCCCAACATTGGTCTTAGTAAGAGCAATTGTGCCTCACCTCATCAATGGTGTCAGTGGGAGGAATGGTGCCTCATCTTTATTGTCAGTTGGAGGAATAGTGTCCCAAGGGCCGGATAGAAGCAAGCAAAGGGCCACATCTGGCCCCTGGGCCGCAGTTTGGAGACCACTGCTCTAGATTCATATGTAAATTTGTACAATGGTATCATTTTATTAACAACGAACTTCCAGAAGTCTAAGGTAAGGGCCTGAGGAGATTTCCATCTAAGGAGCGTAGACTTACGAGCATAAAATAGTAACAAGCCTATCAAAATTCTCATGGCCCTGGAGGTAGCTAATAAATGGACCAGGCCTAATATACAAACATCAATGGATACGGGTACTGAGATGGTAGTAGATGGTAGTAACTGAACAAATGCACCGGAAAATTTCAGTCCAAAAAAAAATCTAATACCCTGACAATCCCAAAACACATGTAAAAACGTGGCAGGGTCTTCCGAAGAGCACCACCATGCAGATGAGTGCGAGGGAAACATTTTATGTAATCTTTGGGGAGTGAAGCAAACTCACATTTTAAATTGTATAAATCTTTCCCTGGCCGATACCAGGTGTTGCATGGGGTATTCCCAAACATCCTCCTAATCATCTGAATCCAGCTCCGGGACCTCCGTGCGCCAAAAGGACAAAAGCTCATCAAGACCGTCATGTATGGTGGGCTGAAGAGCCTTGTAAATGGTGGAGAGAGGTTTCTCTAAAGTTTCCTCTCACAATAGGAATTCAATCCTTGATAGTGTAAGGGATAACAGTTGATTACGAAATTGTAAATGAAATGCATGGCGCAACTGGAGGTAACGGAACATGTACGAGTTAGGTCAGTTTAAGGGAATCAAAAGTCTGGAGACCACCCCCTGTACAAATTTGGCTAAGATATTTAATCCCTTTAGAAGCCCATATATTGGGGTCTGGAAACAAAAATATTTGTTTGAGAAAGGGGTTGAGCCACAGTGGTGTATGGGGCAAGAAATTATGGGAGGACCATGGATGCTGCAATCGCCAGGTCTTTATGATGGATTTCATGGAAAGTGTAGTTGGAAAGAGGGTTGAGGAGCCTCTAAATAGTATATTGCGTAGGGCTTCATATGAACCAAGATATGCTGCCTCCAGTACCACAGCAGCATTGGTCTCATGAAATTTTAATTTTTCAAGAGGCATTGGCACTTTTCCCATTTAGGACAAAGTCACAGTGGCTGAACATAGCCCCCCTCTGGTCATGTATACTTACCCAGCCATGTTCCCTTACCTATGTCCCGTTGGTGTCAGAGCTTAGATAGGGGTACAACGTTCTAGCACCTCACTCCCCATGTGACAGTGTTTGGGCCTGGTGATTGGCCTCTGAGGGCAAACATGGTCACCTAGGGAAGGTTACATTCTCCCCCCTCTCTCACCCGTAAGCCCCATTCTGTTAAGGAGGGCTCCATCATTGTGAGGGCATTGGTGGTTGAGCATGGCTGGGTATGTATACATGCAGGGGGAATAGGCAATGTGTAGACACTGTCACTTTGCCCTGTGAGCAAGTTGTCCCTTTAACAAATCTTTCGCTACAGAAACTTGCTAAACTTTTTACCGCTCAGAATTGCACAGTTGCTTGTATTTATGTTACTATTTTATTGCTATTTTTATTATTGCTAGAGATGTATCTATTGGTGTGACCTTGTCACTCATTATGTCACCAGTGACTGAACCATTAACAGTTAACCCAATTGACTGGAATGCTGTCATGTGACACAGCGGTGACATCTTTCAGCCCCAGCTCCCTGTGCGTTATACGTCTCTAACAATATTAAACGGCGATAAGACCATGTGGTAAAGAGAACCTGCACTGGACCACATGCCACCACTGACGTCCATGGCCTTATCACATTTATCCAAATACTTGACATTTTTTTGCAAAAGCAATTACCAAAATGAGATGCATGTGTTTTGAAGTAAGTCGAACAATTATCTGATACGCGGCAAGTAGCTGATCTGTGTTAAAATTAGATCCCGGCTAACACGGGCTGACGGTGAATTGTCTCTCTGTCTGTTGTCTCGTAGTCTGAGGACCTCGGTGCCTGCGCCCAGTTCGAGAACAGCCGTAACAACAGGAACATGATGCCCAGTTCCAGCTGCGTCTTTCCTACCTTCACCCTGAGGAAGCCTTCATCCGAGACCGACATCGAGAACTGGGCCTCCAAGCACTTCAACAAACACACTCAAGGCTTGTTCCGGCGGAAGGTCTCCATCGCCAACATGTTGGCCTGGAGCAGCGAGTCCATCAAGAAGCCCATGATTATGACCTCCGACCGCAACGTGAAGAAAGAGGCCTGCGACATCTTCAAGCTCATCCAGATGTACATGGGCGATCGGAAATCCAAGGCTGACCAGCTCATCGTAGCTTTAGAGATCGCCACCAAAGGATGGAGCATGCAGGGATTGAGGGATGAGCTGTACATCCAACTGTGCCGGCAGACCACTGAGAACTTCCGCTACGAGAGCCTGGCTCGGGGCTGGGAATTAATGACCATCTGTTTGGCTTTTTTTCCACCAACGCCTAAGTTTCACTCTTACTTGGAAGGATACATCTATCGGCACATGGACCCAGTGAATGATACTAAAGGTAAGATGGAAATCTATAGCTAAATTAATGGTCCTAAAGAGACTGGCCATTGAGGTGTGTCAATGAACTTTACCTTAAAGTGATTGCAAAGTCTTTTTTTTCTATTAAAATAACAAACATGTTATACTTACCGACCCCGTGTAGTGGTTTTGCACAGAGCAGCCTGGATCATCCTCTTCTTGGCTCCTGGCCCCTCCCTCCTGTTGAGTGCCCCCACAGCAAGCAGCTTGCTATGGGGGCACCCGAGCCGAGCTGCAGCTCCGTGTGTCCATTCAGACACAGAACTGTGGTTTGTCCCCGCCCCTCTTCCTCCTGATTGGCTAACTGAGTTTGATTGACAGCAGCGGGAGCCAGTGATTCCGCTGCTGTATCTCAGCCATTCAAGAGGGAGAGTCCCCGGATGGCCGAGGCAATCGTGGACATTGCTGGAATGGAGAGGGGGCTCAGGTAAGTATTAGGGGGGCTGAGGTGGGCTGCTTCACACAGAAGGTTTTTTATCTTAATGCATAGAATGGATTTGATCACACCACACAAATTTTGGGTGGGGTAAATCCAGTTTCGTAACTAAAACCTGCAAGAAACCATGAAGAATGGGCAAAAATGTCCCTCTCTAGATGTGCAAAGCTGGTAGAGACATCCCCAAAAAGACTTGTAGAGAAAGGGGGTTCTACAAAGTATTGACTCCGGGGGGCACCATACAAATGTACCCCACACTTTTCACATATTTATTTGTAAAAAAAAATTGAAAACCATTTATCATTTTCCTTCCACTTCACAATTATGTGCCACTTTGTGTTGGTCTATCACATAAAATCCCAATAAAATACATTTACATTTTTGGTTGTAACATGACAAAATGGAAAATTTCAAGGGGTATGAATACTTTTTCAAGGCACTGTATGTGTATGTAGGAATGTGAGTTAGGGACCTTAGATTGTAAGCTCCTTGAGGGCAGGGACTGATGTGAATATACATATTTGTAAAGCGCTGTGTAAATTGATGGCGCTATTTAAATACTTGTAATAAATAAAATACCATGCTGAAGGCATTACCGCCCCCCCCCCCCCCCCCCATCCTGGTGTGGAAGGTTCTCTGTATGATAGAGCAGTGTTGTTCAGTCACGGCATAGCTCCCAACTGTCCCTGATTTGGAGCAATGTCCCTCTGTCCCTCTTTCCTCCTCATTTGTCCCTCATTTTGGGTCTGATCTATATAGAATTATATAAAATGCACTTTTTATCTATCAAAAAGTGTTTTCCCAGCACTAAACCTTTCATCTGATTTCTAAATTGCTGCATTTGTAAATTCCAAAAGCCAATATAAAGTAATAGTAGTGGTAGAAAAAACTTGTGGG